>NC_053447.1:65930159-66055122 GCF_007990345.1 Gossypium hirsutum | reverse complement strand
TGATAATGAAAAACTCTTGCGGAAAATGGGTTTTAAAAGTATTTTTGGGATTGATCTAATGCCTTTTTAAGGTCAAACAAAATAATAAATTATTTGTTCCCACTGATTTTTTTGCACATCCCTTGAATGAATTGATTGCAATAAATATAACAAATTGGTATAATTTCTTTGATTATTAATGTTAATTTTGAACATTTTGAAAGATTTTGGCATATTAACCTGAATATATTGCCAAATTATATTTATTTTAGTGATGTTAATAACATTATGGACTTCTCACATTAATGTAAGACCATTTCTTAAGTAAATCACATATTGTTATATGTCGATACAAATAAAAAAATGATGATGAAATATAAATTGTCAAATTATATTGACATTTACTATTTGGGACTAGTTAAACCATCTGATTATATATGATTGAAAATTATTAAAAAAATAAATCTTTAATTAAAAATTCTCATGTGTGCTTGTCTCAATGATAATGATTATTACAAACTCACTAGCTAAAGCTGAGATTCAATATTTTGCATTTCTAAAATGAATATTAGCCCAGTCATCCACCATATGGATGGTTTTGATATTATATGATTTTGGTAGATGCATCTACAAAATAATCACATATGTGTTATCAATTTGCAACCTATTGTTTGGAAGATTGCTTGTTTAAACAATTAGTTTTAGATAATGCAATTAAGATAATTCATTTTACTAACACTGATGAGTTCATATCTCAATTTTTATTGATTGAGTTTGAAAAACTTTTGTAAAAGTTTGCGCATAATGGTTTAGAGAAATTATTGATTAAATACCTTTGATTTATGTCTAAACTATTACTTAAGAGAATTAACTTTCTATTTCAACATGAGATTATGTTGATTACGTTTATAAATACCCCACATTACAATTGATTTTTGATCAAGAGCTAAATATTTCTCATCTTTGAATTTTTGTATGTGTGTATATGTTCCAATTGCTCCACCACAATACACAAAGATGAGTGACTCATCAGAAAAAGTTGGATGTCATTGATTTTTCTCATAATAATTTTAGTTGCTACTTACCTATCAAGTTTTTTTTTTTTTTGAGAATTTGCATGCCATTAGAAAAGAGTATGAAAAGAAAGGTGAACCAGAAGACATGATAAATGCAATGGCTAATGGAATGTGGTATTATGATGTGCAAGGTTTATCTTTTGTAGCTAAAGGGTTGGGAATGGAGTTTGAATCACTATTACCCAGCTGGATGGTAATTGACTTTTTGAATAATAAATTCTTGGGAGAAATTCCTAAAGCACTTGGTGAACTTCATTCACTTATTGTCCTAAACCTTTCTCATAATAGTTTAACAGGTCCTATCCCATCATCATTAGGTGATTTGCTAGAGCTTGAATCATTAGATCTCTCATCAAACATGTTCCAAGGAAGAATTCCAATGGAATTAACGAATCTTGGATTCTTAGTGGTGTTAAACCTTTCTCAAAATAATATAACAGGACCCCTTCCTCAAGGAAAACAAATTAATACTTTCACTAATGATTCCTACATAGGAAACTTGGGTTTTGCGGGCTGCCATTACCAAACAGATGAGATAATGATTAGAAAATTCCAGCCAAATTTGATGGAGATGACGATGAACTGAATTGGAGATTTTCTATACTGATGGGATACGGATGTGGGTTGGTGCTGGGAGTAAGCTTGGGATACATTGTACTCACAACTGGAAAACCATGGTGGTTAATTAGGATTACCAAGAGAGTTCAGCAAAGATTTGCAAAAAGGTAAAGAAGCAAACTCTTTGGCAGCTTACCACAGATAATTAAACAATATATTTTAAAATATTTTAATAATTAAACGATATTAGTGACGTTGGAGGTGCATCCATGTGTGGTGGTGGCGACTCTTCATCAGAGCATATTATTTGTTGTCCTTGCCCCGGCCACGGTTACCACGGATGTTGAAGTGGTGGTAGTGGTAGCCTATAATTTTTAGGATTCGTATACTTTTTACTTTTTTAATTTTTCTAAGATCTGTATGTATTATATAAAGAATCCCATCTTTGTATTCAATTCGGGCTTTGGAGAAATAATAATAATTCGATTGGACCCAAAAATTTTATAATTTACATAATATATCTATATCCTAAAGCCATAGTATCCGACTCAAAAGTTTTTTATACAACCCATGAAAATATGACTCAATTAATTGCCCAACACTCAAATATGCCCTTTCTTAATTTCTTTTTATTTTTAATGACAAAAATATGGCGGATTGGGTCTGCCTTTTGGGTATTTTTGTTCGTTCGGCCAAGCAAATATTCGGCCATATTGTAGCTCATTGTCCATTGTTGTGTAAATTTAAACTATTTATTTCATATATTTGAAGCATTTAATCATTAAATATGTATTAATATATATATTATTGTCAATAGACAATCAATTTGAATATTATGTATATCTAACGCGGGACCATAATACTCATATCAGAAAAACATGGCTCACTTGTTTGAATTTCTGAAGTGATTTGTGCATTATATGTAGCAGTTGGCCTCGTACTTGGAAGCTTCGGCCATGGTGCTTCAAAATTAAGAACCTGAATTGTTTGCCTTATCGAAGGTCTAAAATGCTGGTCTGGATGGACGCACCACAATCCAATCATTAACAAGCATTCCATTTGTTTCGCATCAAAGTTCATACTTAATTTTGGGTCAGCCACATCAAGCAACCGTTGGCTTCCATATGAATCCCACACCCAAGCTACCAATGGAACTTGAGATTCTTCATATTTGGACTCTATTGATCTTCTACCGCATGCAATCTCCAATGCCACAACTCCAAAGCTGTAGACATCCGATTCCTTACTAGCTTTTCCCGATGAAACACATTCAGGTGCCAAATAGCCCAAAGTCCCAGCTAAATGGGTGGTTTGTGACGCTTTTTCATGATCCACTAGCCTAGCAAGCCCGAAATCCCCAAGTTTAGCATTGAAACTAGAATCTAACATAATGTTGCTCGCTTTGATATCTCTGTGTAGTACGCAATGGTCACCTTCTTCATGAAGATAGAATAGTGCTGATGCCAGGTCCTGCACAATTTTAAATCTCACTTCCCAGGTCAATAAGGTCTTACCTTTAAAAAGATAGGAATCTAGGCTGCTATTAGCCATTAACTCATAAACAAGTATAAGTTCTCCTTTTTCATGACACTGACCAATAAGCTTCACAAGATTCTTGTGCCTTAATTGGCTAATAATCTTCACTTCAGATGCATATTCCTTAATTCCTTGCTTAGAGGCCTTTGAAATCCGTTTAACAGCAACATAAGTATCCGAGTCCCTTAAGTACCCTTTATAAACTACACCAAACCCTCCTTTTCCTAGTTTTTCACCGTTGAAATTATTGGTCATTTTAGCTATTTGTACCAAGGAAAACTTCCTAAGTTCCATCCCATTTTGGAATTCATCGCCAAAGAGAACACCAGATACTTCATCATCTAATTTATAACAGCAATTCCACCAAAAGATGCCTACAATCAACAAAGTAGCAGACGTTGCTCCAGCAACGATACCAGCCATTGTAGCTGTCGAGATACGACCACCACTTTTTGATGGAGGTTTATAACCTGGTTTAAAAATTATACATATAAGTCAGATACAAAGATGACATGAAAATCTTGGTTCAAATCATTATATACAAGTGTTATTAAGATGTCAAAAAAAGAAAAGAGGTGTAGATCTGTCCATGGTTGGATATGTAATTTAAATTTCTAGATTATGTTTGCAAATTTACTTACATGTATTTATATGTTATTAATTATTTGGTTTATCTTATCCAGTCTAATGAGATACGGTTATGATTCTCCACAAAATAACGTATCATTATTGTAAAATGAGAAAGATGTTTTGGTAAAGACAAGAAAGAAGGATCAACAAGTCTTCAACCTCATCCACTAATGTTTAGAAGAATTGATGTTTGCGAAAGTGATTAATGCCATTACTACAAAAGAAGCTTGGAAAATTTTGCACAGTTGTTTTCAACGAGTTGCCAAAGTGAAGAAGGTGCGGCTCTAAGTGTTACAAGATGAATTTGAAATCTTGTGAACGAAGTAATTTGAAAAGGAAATTGGATTATTATTGAAGGATGTTGGCTATTGTGAATCAAATAAAGAGATATAGAGAAGCATTGTAAGATAATTATGACTGTAAAGATTCTTCTTTCCTTGATTTCAAAGTTTGATTATGGTCTTTGTGTCATTGAGTCAATATTTAGACTGCTTGACAGTTGAACAAGTAATAGTTGAGTTACGAGATCAAGAATAAAAATTTAATGGAAGACAAGATGAGTCATTGGAGTAAGTTTTAAAAACCAAGTTATATTTAAAAGATAAACAAGAAGAAAATAATAAAAAAGTTGACGTTGAGGATTAGAAAGAGGAAGAGGACACGGCTTTGGCCAAGGAAGATGTGGAAGAGGTGATCATAGTAATTGCAACAATGATAGCGGTAATCCATCAAGTAGAAATTGTGAAAGAGCAAGACAAATTTACTTGAGATTAAGCAAAATGAAGTACGTCAAGTACAATGTTAAATGCTACCGCTATTATAAATTTGGTCACTTTTCTTAAGAGTGCCAAAATGATACTAATGAAAATGAAGAAAATGTCAATCTCATTAAAGATAAGCAAGACGTGGAGGAACCAACTTTGTTTTCAGCACTCAAAAATGAAGAAATTGAAGATGAAAACATTTGGTATCTTAACAATGAAGTGAGCAACCATGTGTGGTTAAAAAAGAAGACCTTTGTAGAACTTGAAGAAATGTTAAGAGTAATGTTTATTGAGCACCATTCTAATTTTTTGAAAGAGAGTATCCATAGTCTTATTATCGATGTTAATTACATTCTTAAGCTATAAAACAACATAATCCTTAAATAACGGTACGAAATTTCACATGAAAAATTCTTTTTTAGTTAAAAGTTTAGAGTTCTAGCTTGATTGCAAGGTACTCATCTCAAATGATTTGATGTTTATGTTGGATATCAAGTCAATTGAAACAAAGTGCTTGAGGGCCAGCATGGAGTATGAACCATGATGTTAGCATACGAGACTGAATCACTTGAATTTTGGAGCAATCAAAGTTCTTGTTGCGGAAAGGATCGATTCGAGAACTCCGATATGACTACAAGTAAATTGACCGGAACGAAAAATAAAGTGAACACAAGGATTTACGTGGTTCGGCTTTAATGCCTACGTCCACGGGCAGAGGCGAAAAGAAATTTCACTATAACAAGATGAAGATTACAAGTGTTTTACACTCAAGACACAACCCGAGAACCTCACAACTCTCAACCCCTATAGAAAACCCGAAAGCTAAAATCCTAGCTTTCAAAGAACAAGCTTTGCTCTCTCTTGGTTTGGGATGATTAATATGGCTAATGAACCTCTCTATTTATAAGAGAGTTCAAGGACATAATTGTCCAAAACTTTGGCAAAGATTTGTGGTTGAAAATGGACACCAACAACCATCCACTAATCCACTACCACCAACAACCCACTACCAACAACAACAATCCACTACCAATTTTAAGCCATTTCTTAACAAATCTCCACCTTGGCTTGAAATTTACCAAGCTGAACATCATAGTGAATTCCTCGAACTGGATCACCTCTTCCAAACGCCTCTCTGGCGCTAATCAATCCCGAATACCTATCAAGTCCAAGCAATGCTTGAACTTATATGCAGGGATCACCTTAGTTAACATATCTGCAGGATTCTTCTCGGTAGCAACCTTGCTGATAACAATGTCACCTTGCGTAACATGTTCCCGAACAAAATGATATCTGACATCAATGTGTTTGGTCCGTTCATGAAACATCTGATTTTTAGTCAGATGTATGGCACTCTGGCTATCGCAAAATACAACAGTGAAATCCTGTTGTAAACCCAAACTGCTTACTAGACCTTTCATCCACAATGCTTCTTTCACTGCTTCTGCTAACGCCATATATTCCGCCTCAGTCGTAGATAAGGCTACGGTAGACTGTAACACAGCTTTCCAACTAATGGCTCCTCCAGAATAAGTGAAAACATAACCCGTCAGAGATCTTCTTTTTCCAGATCTCCAGCATAATCAGAGTCCACATAGCCCGTGACACTGCTAGTGCAGTCACTCTGATCATATACCAAGCATAAATCTGCAGAACCTCTCAAGTACCTGAGAATCCATTTCACGGCCTGCCAGTGTTCCTTGCCAGGACAACTCATGTATCTGCTGACCACACTAACTGCATGTGAAATGTCTGGACGAGTGCAAACCATTGCATACATCACGCTTCCAACTGCACTCGAGTATGGAATGTGAGACATTTGCTGCTTTTCTTCATCAGATTGTGGTGACAACTCTGCAGAGAGTTTGAAATGTGGTGCCAACGGAGTACTCACAGTTTTCGCTTTATCCATGCCGAAGCGTTGAAGAACCTTTTCAATGTAGTTCTTCTGCGACACACGAAGCTTGCCCGCCTTGCGATCTCTGTGAATATCCATGCCCAAAATTTTCTTGGCAGCACCCAGATCCTTCATCTCGAACTCACCACTCAACTGCGACTTTAACTTGTTGATTTCCGACATGTTTTTGGAAGCAATTAACATGTCATCAACATACAGCAACAAATAAATGTGCGAACCATCTGAGAGCTTCCGATGATAGACACAAGCATCATAGTCACATCTTGTGTAACCATGCTGAATCATGAAGCTATCAAACCGCTTGTACCACTGCCTTGGGGATTGTTTCAATCCATATAAAGACTTCTTTAATAGACAGACATGGTCTTCTTTACCAGGAACTGTAAAACCCTCTGGTTGACGCATGTAGATTGTTTCCTCGAGCTCACCATGCAAGAACGCCGTTTTTACGTCAAGCTGCTCAAGTTCTAGATCAGACTTGGCCACCATGGCAAGTAATACACGAATGGAAGAATGCTTTACGACTGGGGAGAAAACTTCATTGTAGTCAATCCCCTCTTTCTGAGTGAAGCCTTTAGCAACCAATCGTGCCTTGAATCTAGTTGCTTCAACCCCTAGGATGCCTTCCTTTTTCTTGAAGACCCATTTGCAACCAACTATCTTCTGGTTACTTGGCGGCTTAACCAACTCCCAAGTATGGTTCTTGTGAAGAGATTCTATCTCCTCACTCATAGCAATTGCCCACTGTGCCGACTCATCACACGTGACAGCCTCATTATAACTGGAAGGTTCTATACCAATGGACTCCGCCACACTGAGCGCGAAAGACACCAGATTAGCGTAACGCGGATTTGGTTTGATTTGTCTCTTCGTTCTTCCAGTGGCAATGCTATATGGTTTTTCTTGAGGTGACTCATCTTCATCGGAATCTTGCACCTCAACTTGATCATCCTGGACTGAAGTACCTTCCGTAGGAATTGGAGCGTCCACCTGACACTCCACCTGCTTCTCAACACCGTGATCTCCCATTCTATCTGACTCCTCCTTTTCCCGGGAATTTGTGGTGGATCGAAGCATGGATGACTCATCAAAAGTCACATCTCTGCTGATGATGAACTTGGACGAAACCGGATCAGGACACCACAACCTGTATCCTTTCACCCCTTGGCCGTATCCAAGAAATATGCATTTCTTCGCCCTCGGTTTGAGTTTTCCCTCATTTACATGAGCATACGCAGGGCAGCCAAACACTCTTAAACCAGAGTAATCAGCAGGAGAACCAGACCATACTTCCTCAGGAGTCTTCAGCTCAATAGCTGTTGACGGAGATCTGTTAACCAAATAACAAGCAGTATTAACAGCTTCAGCCCAAAATTCTTCACCGAGCCCAGCATTTGATCGCATGCAACGAGCTCGCTCCAAGAGAGTTCTATTCATGCGTTCTGCAACTCCATTTTGTTGTGGTGTTCGACGAACAGTGCGGTGTCTCACTATTCCTTCATTTTTGCAGAACTCATTGAATTCACCTGAGCAAAACTCCAAGCCATTATCCGTCCGGAATCGCTTGATCTTCTTTCCTGTTTGATTTTCGATCAAAGCTTTAAATTGCTTGAAGTTGATGAGAACCTCATACTTGCTCTTCAGAAAATACACCCAAACCTTTCTCGAGTAATCATCGATAAAGGTAAGCAGATATCTGTAACCACCTTTAGAAATTGTCGGAGAAGGCCCCCAAAGGTCAGAATGGAAGTAATCCACTGTGCCTTTTGTCTTGTGAATCCCAGTGCTGAACTTTACCCGAGTCTGCTTACCGAAGACGCAGTGCTCACAGAAATTCAACTTTCCTGTACACTGCCCAGACAATAATCCTCGTTTGCTTAGCACCGATAAGCCTCTCTCGCTCATATGCCCGAGCCGCATATGCCATAACTTCGTGGTGTCAGAATCTAGATCATCTGATGATGACACTCCCGCAACACCTGTAACCGAGGAACCATCGAGGAAGTAAAGGCCCCGCTCCAAATTACCACGTATCACAGTCAAAGCACCCGAGAATACCTTGAGAACTCCACCTTCAGCAGAGTACCGAAAGCCTTTCTTGTCCAACGTACTCAAAGAGATCAAATTTTTCTTCATTTCTGGAATGTGCCGAACATCAGTTAGAGTTCTAACAATACCGTCAAACATCTTTATACGAACTGTGCCAATCCCCATGACTTGACATGCGTGGTCATTTCCCATTAGTACTGAACCAGAATGCTTCTCGTATGTTGAGAATGCATCTTTCGAAGTACTTATATGAAATGTAGCTCCCGTATCAAGAATCCATCTCCCACCAGCGTAAGAGTCGGATACTGCAAGAACGATCTCGGCATCACTTGAAGAATCTGCATCAGCTACATTCGCACGATCATTTTGTTGCTCCTGTGATTCTGATTTCTCCTTCCTTTTCGGACAATCTACCTTCATGTGCCCGTACTTCTTACAGTAGTAGCACTGTATTCTCTTCTTGGACTGCGATCTAGGATGGCTTTTACTTGAACTTCCACCCTTTGCCTTGGATCTTCCTCGAGCAACCAAGCCTTCGCCTTCATTGTTTTCGACCACCTTACCAGTGATTTTCTTCCTCAACTCACTGGAACTTAAGGCATTTTTCACCTCCTCTAGAGTCAGGTCATCACGACCGTACATCATTGTATCAACAAAATTCTCATACGAGGGAGGCAAAGAACACAAAACAATTATTGCTTGGTCCTCATCATCGATTTTGTTATCGATATTATTCAAATCCATGATAATGGAATTGAATTTATCCAGGTGCTGGGAAACAGGTGTACCTTCCTCCATCTTCAGGGCATAGAGTCTTTGCTTGAGGTAGAGCCGGTTCGTCAATGACTTCGTCATGTACTTGCTCTCTAACCGGAGCCACAAACCGGACGCGGTTTTCTCATCCGCTACTTCTCGTAGCACTTCATCTCCTAGACATAGCAGAATAGCACTATGTGCTCTTTCTAGCATGTCATCCTTTTGCTCTTCCGAAAGCGTGCTTGGTAATTTATCTTTACCAGACAATGCTTTTAGCAATCCTTGTTGAACCAGCACTGCCCGCATCTTGATGCGCCATAAACTGAAACTATTTTTCCCGGTAAATTTCTCGACATCATACTTAGTCGATGAAACACTTGTAGCCATAATTTGGAACCTTTGAATGAATGATAATATTTTCTTCCTGATGTGAAAGATCAGACAAAGCTGCAGTCACAGGGCAATTCAGAAAATATTATCACTCCTTCAACTACGCTCTGATACCAATTTGTTGCGGAAAGGATCGATTCGAGAACTCCGATATGACTACAAGTAAATTGACCGGAACGAAAAATAAAGTGAACACAAGGATTTACGTGGTTCGGCTTTAATGCCTACGTCCACGGGCAGAGGCGAAAAGAAATTTCACTATAACAAGATGAAGATTACAAGTGTTTTACACTCAAGACACAACCCGAGAACCTCACAACTCTCAACCCCTATAGAAAACCCGAAAGCTAAAATCCTAGCTTTCAAAGAACAAGCTTTGCTCTCTCTTGGTTTGGGATGATTAATATGGCTAATGAACCTCTCTATTTATAAGAGAGTTCAAGGACATAATTGTCCAAAACTTTGGCAAAGATTTGTGGTTGAAAATGGACACCAACAACCATCCACTAATCCACTACCACCAACAACCCACTACCAACAACAACAATCCACTACCAATTTTAAGCCATTTCTTAACAGTTCTAGGGGAAGAGAAAACGGTAAAAGAAATTTTGGAGCAATCAATGAGATTAATTGGAGACAGAAAGAGTCAATGGAAGTTGAAAACCTACCAGGATCCAAAACAGATATTGCTGAGATAAGAGGACCATAGATGCTTCTCTCCGGCATAGAAGTTGTCCCTTTCCCGGCCCACCGGAAATGGATCTCCAAAGTGCCATCGGATACATTTACAGTAAATTTTTTTACTATTGGTATGCCTGCCCCTCCAGCTTCTTCTTCAATATTGAAATCCTTCAGCTCCTGCTTTCCCTGCAATTTTTATCCATTTAACTCTACTTTACATGCAAGAACATGTTGTAAAGCAATATTTGTGTATATATATAAAATTCGACACTCATCCGAATCAGGATAACATACTAACAAGATATTAAAATATACCTGAATGTAAACATCAAATATTCGTCTCCCCAAACTGCTATAAGTTTGATCATCAGTGAACTGAATCTCAGCAAAATGGAGGTTTACTGTGTAAGTTGCATTGGCGAGACAAAATGCATAGTAAGTCAAAGAGCTAGGCGCAAGCCTTGCATTTGTGTAGAGTTCTTCTTCATCACCATCCACAGAAACTTGTCCATTGTTCAAAACTAAAATGTCGTCGGGGCGGTCATCGCTTAGAAAAATTCCGGTGCTGCTAAATGCCCAGTTGGTACTTCGGTAAAATGTCGAAGGCCCAGCTTGATCGTAATCGGCTTCGTAAGTGGTGTCATTAACAGTTGTTATTCTCCCTCCACAGTTTATATGGACAAAGTGCAAAGCTGAGGAAAATAACAATCAACAACAGTTTGAATAAAATATAGAGTGTTACGTATATATTAGTGCATAAAATATAAATACTTACGTTCTGATGTGCAGTTAATTAGGCTTGTCAAACATGGAACAATTCCCCTGATAAAACAATTATAAAGTTAGATGAAAGAGAAAGAGTTGGTTTAATGGTTGTTGTTGTCTCAATACTTACGTGTTATTGACTCTTGCAATGCTTGAGAACAAGTTCCTATATGTCGATAATGGAGGAAAAATTATAAGAAAAAAAATGACAGATATTTATATAATAAGGATCCACTAATGAAGTTAGATGAGGAAGTTTACGGGCTATTTTGTTGGCAGTCTGATACACCAGTGTCTGTGAAGTTGTTATATGAAAGATCGCTGCAAATAGAATAGTTTTAGAATATTATTTTCAATAAATGGTTTGTGCAATAATTTTGATTTTGGTTAATCAAACTTGTTAAGCATATAATAAATGGAATTCAACATTAAATAAGAAGTGAACCTTACATTTGTACGTTTGTATTAAGCATCCATGAAGGGACTGTTCCAGTAAAATTGTTTCCATTTAAGAACCTAATGAAAAGAAATCATCAAGTTTTTCTTTTATTTCCATTTTTTCCAGATGAGTATATAAATAAAAGAAAGCCATATCCTTACAAATTAGTCAAAGCAAGAGCAGAAAGCTCTTCTGGAATTTTTCCACTGAGTCTGTTAAAGCTGAGATCCCTACAAGAAATTTTATAAAAATGATATTTTATCTCATAAAAAAATTCGATTTATTTCTTGAATAATCAAAAGTAGAAATAAGAAAAGGCAAAAGAAATAATGCATCAAAATTCACAAGTAAATTATGTCCTAATACAAGTTAGAAATGAAAACATTTTATTTAAATATAAGAGAAGAGGTTGCTAATGTTATTATATGTAACAACTTAAACTAGATTCTTTAGTATTAAAAAAAAAAGTGTAATTACTTACAAGACATGTATTGTTGTGAATGACGTCCCAAAAGAAGCAGGTATCTCTCCAACGAGATTGCAACTTCTCAGCATCCTGTAATTCAATCACAAAAGTAATTCTAATATTCTTTTAGAACTCCTCAATGTCTTATAACTTTAATAAATCTTTGCTTTATTTCAAAGCTATGCTTACAGTCTATCCAATTTAGGCAAACTGACATTGATAAATAGTTGTGGAAAACTTGTTTCAGCTCCATTCAAATCACTAATTATTCTGTAAAACAATATCAAGAACCATATACAAACATAAATCAGAAATTAAATTGTGTTTATTTTTACGTAATGAATATTGTCACCATCTTTTAAGATTATTGGAGCTTACATGTATTCTAAGTTTTCTAAAGTAGCATTAATGGATGGAATTGGACCACTCAAACCACTTCCCTCCATATATCTGCCATTACAAAAAGATGGATTAATTCATTTAATTGACTAATAAATTAAAAAATAAAAAAAACTAAATAAAGAAAATGTTAAATTAAATTCTCACATCTGTTCGAGATTTGTCCACTTTTGGAATATGAAGTCAGGAATCTGTCCTGTAAAGTTATTGTCACTAATCCGACTGTCGAGAATACAAAATTATCATAACTATAGCATGTAAAATAAATTGAAAATTACGAATGATTTGTATAAAAAACACTTTATCCAAACATATTGTTAAGAAATGGCTTAAAATTGGTAGTGGATTGTTGTTGTTGGTAGTGGGTTGTTGGTGGTAGTGGATTAGTGGATGGTTGTTGGTGTCCATTTTCAACCACAAATCTTTGCCAAAGTTTTGGACAATTATGTCCTTGAACTCTCTTATAAATAGAGAGGTTCATTAGCCATATTCATCATCCCAAACCAAGAGAGAGCAAAGCTTGTTCTTTGAAAGCTAGGATTTTAGCTTTCGGGTTTTCTATAGGGGTTGAGAGTTGTGAGGTTCTCGGGTTGTGTCTTGAGTGTAAAACACTTGTAATCTTCATCTTGTTATAGTGAAATTTCTCTTCGCCTCTGCCCGTGGACGTAGGCATTAAAGCCGAACCACGTAAATCCTTGTGTTCACTTTATTTTTCGTTCCGGTCAATTTACTTGTAGTCATATCGGAGTTCTCGAATCGATCCTTTCCGCAACAAATTGGTATCAGAGCGTAGTTGAAGGAGTGATAATATTTTCTGAATTGCCCTGTGACTGCAGCTTTGTCTGATCTTTCACATCAGGAAGAAAATATTATCATTCATTCAAAGGTTCCAAATTATGGCTACAAGTGTTTCATCGACTAAGTATGATGTCGAGAAATTTACCGGGAAAAATAGTTTCAGTTTATGGCGCATCAAGATGCGGGCAGTGCTGGTTCAACAAGGATTGCTAAAAGCATTGTCTGGTAAAGATAAATTACCAAGCACGCTTTCGGAAGAGCAAAAGGATGACATGCTAGAAAGAGCACATAGTGCTATTCTGCTATGTCTAGGAGATGAAGTGCTACGAGAAGTAGCGGATGAGAAAACCGCGTCCGGTTTGTGGCTCCGGTTAGAGAGCAAGTACATGACGAAGTCATTGACGAACCGGCTCTACCTCAAGCAAAGACTCTATGCCCTGAAGATGGAGGAAGGTACACCTGTTTCCCAGCACCTGGATAAATTCAATTCCATTATCATGGATTTGAATAATATCGATAACAAAATCGATGATGAGGACCAAGCAATAATTGTTTTGTGTTCTTTGCCTCCCTCGTATGAGAATTTTGTTGATACAATGATGTACGGTCGTGATGACCTGACTCTAGAGGAGGTGAAAAATGCCTTAAGTTCCAGTGAGTTGAGGAAGAAAATCACTGGTAAGGTGGTCGAAAACAATGAAGGCGAAGGCTTGGTTGCTCGAGGAAGATCCAAGGCAAAGGGTGGAAGTTCAAGTAAAAGCCATCCTAGATCGCAGTCCAAGAAGAGAATACAGTGCTACTACTGTAAGAAGTACGGGCACATGAAGGTAGATTGTCCGAAAAGGAAGGAGAAATCAGAATCACAGGAGCAACAAAATGATCGTGCGAATGTAGCTGATGCAGATTCTTCAAGTGATGCCGAGATCGTTCTTGCAGTATCCGACTCTTACGCTGGTGGGAGATGGATTCTTGATACGGGAGCTACATTTCATATAAGTACTTCGAAAGATGCATTCTCAACATACGAGAAGCATTCTGGTTCAGTACTAATGGGAAATGACCACGCATGTCAAGTCATGGGGATTGGCACAGTTCGTATAAAGATGTTTGACGGTATTGTTAGAACCCTAACTGATGTTCGGCACATTCCAGAAATGAAGAAAAATTTGATCTCTTTGAGTACGTTGGACAAGAAAGGCTTTCGGTACTCTGCTGAAGGTGGAGTTCTCAAGGTATTCTCGGGTGCTTTGACTGTGATACGTGGTAATTTGGAGCGGGGCCTTTACTTCCTCGATGGTTCCTCGGTTACAGGTGTTGCGGGAGTGTCATCATCAGATGATCTAGATTCTGACACCACGAAGTTATGGCATATGCGGCTCGGGCATATGAGCGAGAGAGGCTTATCGGTGCTAAGCAAACGAGGATTATTGTCTGGGCAGTGTACAGGAAAGTTGAATTTCTGTGAGCACTGCGTCTTCGGTAAGCAGACTCGGGTAAAGTTCAGCACTGGGATTCACAAGACAAAAGGCACAGTGGATTACTTCCATTCTGACCTTTGGGGGCCTTCTCCGACAATTTCTAAAGGTGGTTACAGATATCTGCTTACCTTTATCGATGATTACTCGAGAAAGGTTTGGGTGTATTTTCTGAAGAGCAAGTATGAGGTTCTCATCAACTTCAAGCAATTTAAAGCTTTGATCGAAAATCAAACAGGAAAGAAGATCAAGCGATTCCGGACGGATAATGGCTTGGAGTTTTGCTCAGGTGAATTCAATGAGTTCTGCAAAAATGAAGGAATAGTGAGACACCGCACTGTTCGTCGAACACCACAACAAAATGGAGTTGCAGAACGCATGAATAGAACTCTCTTGGAGCGAGCTCGTTGCATGCGATCAAATGCTGGGCTCGGTGAAGAATTTTGGGCTGAAGCTGTTAATACTGCTTGTTATTTGGTTAACAGATCTCCGTCAACAGCTATTGAGCTGAAGACTCCTGAGGAAGTATGGTCTGGTTCTCCTGCTGATTACTCTGGTTTAAGAGTGTTTGGCTGCCCTGCGTATGCTCATGTAAATGAGGGAAAACTCAAACCGAGGGCGAAGAAATGCATATTTCTTGGATACGGCCAAGGGGTGAAAGGATACAGGTTGTGGTGTCCTGATCCGGTTTCGTCCAAGTTCATCATCAGCAGAGATGTGACTTTTGATGAGTCATCCATGCTTCGATCCACCACAAATTCCCGGGAAAAGGAGGAGTCAGATAGAATGGGAGATCACGGTGTTGAGAAGCAGGTGGAGTGTCAGGTGGACGCTCCAATTCCTACGGAAGGTACTTCAGTCCAGGATGATCAAGTTGAGGTGCAAGATTCCGATGAAGATGAGTCACCTCAAGAAAAACCATATAGCATTGCCACTGGAAGAACGAAGAGACAAATCAAACCAAATCCGCGTTACGCTAATCTGGTGTCTTTCGCGCTCAGTGTGGCGGAGTCCATTGGTATAGAACCTTCCAGTTATAATGAGGCTGTCACGTGTGATGAGTCGGCACAGTGGGCAATTGCTATGAGTGAGGAGATAGAATCTCTTCACAAGAACCATACTTGGGAGTTGGTTAAGCCGCCAAGTAACCAGAAGATAGTTGGTTGCAAATGGGTCTTCAAGAAAAAGGAAGGCATCCTAGGGGTTGAAGCAACTAGATTCAAGGCACGATTGGTTGCTAAAGGCTTCACTCAGAAAGAGGGGATTGACTACAATGAAGTTTTCTCCCCAGTCGTAAAGCATTCTTCCATTCGTGTATTACTTGCCATGGTGGCCAAGTCTGATCTAGAACTTGAGCAGCTTGACGTAAAAACGGCGTTCTTGCATGGTGAGCTCGAGGAAACAATCTACATGCGTCAACCAGAGGGTTTTACAGTTCCTGGTAAAGAAGACCATGTCTGTCTATTAAAGAAGTCTTTATATGGATTGAAACAATCCCCAAGGCAGTGGTACAAGCGGTTTGATAGCTTCATGATTCAGCATGGTTACACAAGATGTGACTATGATGCTTGTGTCTATCATCGGAAGCTCTCAGATGGTTCGCACATTTATTTGTTGCTGTATGTTGATGACATGTTAATTGCTTCCAAAAACATGTCGGAAATCAACAAGTTAAAGTCGCAGTTGAGTGGTGAGTTCGAGATGAAGGATCTGGGTGCTGCCAAGAAAATTTTGGGCATGGATATTCACAGAGATCGCAAGGCGGGCAAGCTTCGTGTGTCGCAGAAGAACTACATTGAAAAGGTTCTTCAACGCTTCGGCATGGATAAAGCGAAAACTGTGAGTACTCCGTTGGCACCACATTTCAAACTCTCTGCAGAGTTGTCACCACAATCTGATGAAGAAAAGCAGCAAATGTCTCACATTCCATACTCGAGTGCAGTTGGAAGCGTGATGTATGCAATGGTTTGCACTCGTCCAGACATTTCACATGCAGTTAGTGTGGTCAGCAGATACATGAGTTGTCCTGGCAAGGAACACTGGCAGGCCGTGAAATGGATTCTCAGGTACTTGAGAGGTTCTGCAGATTTATGCTTGGTATATGATCAGAGTGACTGCACTAGCAGTGTCACGGGCTATGTGGACTCTGATTATGCTGGAGATCTGGACAAAAGAAGATCTCTGACGGGTTATGTTTTCACTTATTCTGGAGGAGCCATTAGTTGGAAAGCTGTGTTACAGTCTACCGTAGCCTTATCTACGACTGAGGCGGAATATATGGCGTTAGCAGAAGCAGTGAAAGAAGCATTGTGGATGAAAGGTCTAGTAAGCAGTTTGGGTTTACAACAGGATTTCACTGTTGTATTTTGCGATAGCCAGAGTGCCATACATCTGACTAAAAATCAGATGTTTCATGAACGGACCAAACACATTGATGTCAGATATCATTTTGTTCGGGAACATGTTACGCAAGGTGACATTGTTATCAGCAAGGTTGCTACCGAGAAGAATCCTGCAGATATGTTAACTAAGGTGATCCCTGCATATAAGTTCAAGCATTGCTTGGACTTGATAGGTATTCGGGATTGATTAGCGCCAGAGAGGCGTTTGGAAGAGGTGATCCAGTTCGAGGAATTCACTATGATGTTCAGCTTGGTAAATTTCAAGCCAAGGTGGAGATTTGTTAAGAAATGGCTTAAAATTGGTAGTGGATTGTTGTTGTTGGTAGTGGGTTGTTGGTGGTAGTGGATTAGTGGATGGTTGTTGGTGTCCATTTTCAACCACAAATCTTTGCCAAAGTTTTGGACAATTATGTCCTTGAACTCTCTTATAAATAGAGAGGTTCATTAGCCATATTCATCATCCCAAACCAAGAGAGAGCAAAGCTTGTTCTTTGAAAGCTAGGATTTTAGCTTTCGGGTTTTCTATAGGGGTTGAGAGTTGTGAGGTTCTCGGGTTGTGTCTTGAGTGTAAAACACTTGTAATCTTCATCTTGTTATAGTGAAATTTCTCTTCGCCTCTGCCCGTGGACGTAGGCATTAAAGCCGAACCACGTAAATCCTTGTGTTCACTTTATTTTTCGTTCCGGTCAATTTACTTGTAGTCATATCGGAGTTCTCGAATCGATCCTTTCCGCAACACATATATATATTCAGACATGAGATAAATTAGTAGAAACGAACGTTAGAAATTAGAATGGCTTACAATTCCTTCAATGAAGTCAGCCTTCCAAACACTTCAGGTATTTCACCAGTAAATTTGTTGGAACTAAGATGCCTGAAGAAACCAGTAAATAGAGATTATATCGTTTATGTGATAAAAATACTACATGTAATGAAAATTAAATTCAGCTAGAATTAAAAAGGAAGAAAACAGTCTCTTACAATCGCTCAATTTTGGATAGATTCCCTAGTGCTGCAGGCAAAGTTCCAAAAAGATCATTGTTGTCAAGGATTCTACACAATGTTTTTTCGATAAATAAAATTAATTAACCATTAAACATTCATTAAAAAATGAAAAAATATTATCATCATTTTATATATTTAATTATATAAAAGAAATTGATATAATCTAACTCACAAGGAAGTAAGGTTTCTGAGATTTGCTAGCTCTCCTGGAATTGAACCTGTTAATCGATTTCCAAGAAGGGAACTGAAATACAACACATCTTTTGCATTTAGCAACATTATATTTCATATTCAAAAGATGAACTATTGTATGTTTCTACATATGCATAGACATAGACAAGAAGGAGAGAAACATACATGCTGACGAGTCGCGTAGAACCCCATTCTGGAGGGATGGGGCCACTGAGATAGTTTCGAGTTAGGTCACTATAAGAAATCGTTTAAAGCAAGATATTATTAGACATGTAGTTAATAGTTAATTGATGTAAAGTTGATGGAAAAAAATTAGCTTCATTTATATATCATGAAAAAGAAAATTTTGAAATGTCCTTACATTTTTTGAAGGAAAGGGAGACTAGTTAAGTTTGGTGGAAGAGTGCCCAAGAGACTTTGTGCTGTGAGTAATCTGATACAAAAACAAAGTAAGGGTTATGTTGCTGAAATCTATAATGAAAATAATCGCATTCAGAATCAATGTTTGTTTCATCGAGTAGTAAAACTTTGGTAATCAAAAGTCAATACTTTTTTTAGTACTAACTTTGCTTAAAATTGTATAATATCCACTAGTTACAAATGTATTATTTATCTTTTTAGATTTAGATTGATAAATAATTTTTAAGCTTTGTTGAATCAAGGGAAAGAGTTTTACGTTGCCTATTCTCATTTCCGGATTCATATTTTCTCGATAGAAGAATAATTAATAAAAGAGTATTGTTTTAACTGTAAAAACAATATCTTATATAAAATTTTATTAACTAAAATCTATCATGTCAAATCATCAATAACAAAATTAAATGCGAAAGCATATTTGAACCCATTGATTTATTAGAATCTTCAATTTTGTGGTTTTCATCTTTAATATTCTTTTCTAAAGATGAGATATTAAAAAAGTTACCTATGTGTAATTTGGAGACTATAAATTGAATAGTGATGTGTCTAATTTACATATATTTATTTATTTTATAATTTATGCAAATACTTTAATAATTATTAGGATTTTTTATTAGCTCTACATTTGAATTATCAAAATAATTTATATATTTTAATTAATTTTTTTAGTTAATATTTTGAATAATGTTACTTTGAAATATTACATAAAATAATTTTAATATAAAACTAGTCTCTATACTTTTATAAATTTAAGATTTAATTCTTATATTTTAAAAATTAAAAATCAAATCCTCTTATTCTTTTAATTTAAAATTTGTAGTCTAGTCATCCCATTTTTTTTTTTTAGCTTTTGTTAGAATTTCTCAACTGAACATATTTGTTTTTTTCTTTTTGTAAATCATATACAACATCATCAATGATAGCCTAATTAATATGTCAAGTTGACAAATTTTGACAAAAATATAAACAAAATTATAATGATTGAACTAAAAATTTAAGATTAAAAAATTAGGACTTAATTTTAAAATTTTTAAATATAATAATTAAATTTTAAATTTTATCAAAGTATAGGAACTAAGTGTATATTTTAACCTATTAATAAATCTAAAATTTATGTTATGAGTGGTGCTTTAGGGTTTACATAATTAAAATTCAATGTAGCAATGATAATGAAATTATTTATGAGAGAAGCATCTCTTATAGTGCATTAATTTATGTGATATTTTTTCTTAAAAATCAACATTTTATGTAAATGTTGTTTTGGCAACTGTTTCGTTTGGATCGAACCCTTAACTTTGAGGGGTTTTTTTTTTTGGTTTAAATTAACTTGTATATTCTTTAATCCATCAACACTACAAACTAAATTTTGAAATAAAAAATCTTTTCAATTATTTTTTAACCAATGTAATGCATTTAAATTCTAACAAAAAAAAAAACCCATAGGTAATAACGTTAAGGTAGCATATTATCACATATCATTTAAGTTTTTTTATTGTACATGATCTTTCAAGTTGACTCACTTTCATCTTTTAGTTTTAAGTTAGATTTTTAACACATATAATATCAAATCTTAAGTATTAGCACATGATAATTACACTTATACATAAAATCTCGACCCTCTCTCTCTCCTAATAAATTTTAGATATGCTTAATAAAATCATATATAATCCATGAACAAATTTAACAAGTTTAGTCACAGTTCAATGGTTGATAAGTTTTCATTATAAAATATATATATACTTACATGTGGGTGACATGGCAGGTAGTGTTATTGTTGAAGGAGCAATCACAAGTAACATTATTAGCATAATAACGTGTGGGTTGGTCCAACCAACTATTGCCTCTACTGCATGGATCAATGTCAAAGTTCCAGTTTGTCTTCCCCAATATCTTGCCAGTGCTTCTCAAAGCGTCCACTATAAGAAAAAAAAGGGGTGAAATTTACTAAAAGAAATAATTAAGCAAATTAAGCTTCTTTCTAGAGTAATATTATGAATTACCTTCATCATTTGGAAGTGTAGCTCCATTTGTAAGTGTTGTGAGGCAACAAACTATGAATACTGAAGCAAAAAGGAGTCGATGAATGAACATGTTGGGAGATTTTTGGAGAGGGATTCGAGAGCTCCTTTTTGCTTGATTTGAATGAACAAAAAATTGGGTTGCAAAGATTGGGTTTTTCATAAAGATATTACACTACGAAATATTCGGAAGTTTCTTTGAAAATGAATCAAAAAGCAAGAGGAAGAAAATTATCTGGCCGCCTACGGAGAAATATGGAAAAAGAGAGGTAGAGTGAACACTTGGAGATAAGAGAACCAGGCAATTGTTGTAATGTGATTGGATGTTTTGTATGACTTTGCAAATGAATTCTATTAGCAAGATGTTAAAATATCTTGCATGGGAGGTCCCATATATATACATTTAAGCCAAAAATGTTTATTAAAATAAAACTAAACGTACTTATGAAGAGGGCCCAATTTAATTTGAGAAATAATTACTTATTCATATTTACCTTGAGTTGAAGAATTGATATTTCAATAATGATTAAATAAAAATAATATTTAAAAATTTATAACTAGATGAATTGTTAATTTTTTAAATTATTTATTGGATTAATAAAACAATACCTTTGGGCTGCCCAAAAATACTCCAAAAACAAGAAGCAAAACCAGACATTAAATTCATCCCATTATTCTAGAATGCTTCAACGATCATAGAAAAATGGAATTCTAGAAAACTCTAAAAGCCTTAGAAGTCTGTTTGATGAAACGGATCCTTGTGAATTCACTGGTTTGTTAGAGCCAATCGGATATTTCGGTTTGGCGGGGTGATAACTCAGGAGCTGCTTACACAGTCAAAAGCAGCTATAGATAGCTTATTACAGAGAGTTTACATAATACTCACTACACCAAAACAGACTTTTAGCGGCGTTTGGATAAAAAACACCGCTAAAAATCAATCATTAGCGGCGCTTCTAGAAAAGCGCTGCTAAAGATCAAGTATTCGCGGCGCTTTTCTAAAAATGCCGCTAAAAATAAGCATTAGCGGCGTCTTCCAAAAAGCGCCGCAAAAACCTAAGCCCAACGAGGTCGTTTTTGTTAGTTTTTGGGATTTTAGCTGCGTTTTTGAAGAAGCGCCGCTAATGCTTGGTCTTTAGCGGCGTTTTTGAAGAAGCGCCGCTAATGCTTGGTCTTTAGCGGCGTTTCTGAAGAAGCACCGCTAATGCTTGGGTCTTTAGCGGCACTTTTGAAGAAGCGCCGCTAATGCTTAGGTCTTTAGCGGCGCTTTTGAAGAAGCGCCGCTAATTCTTGGGTCTTTAGCGGCGTTTTTGGAAAAGCGCCGCAAAAAATATTTTATCTGTCTATTTATTATTTAATTGATTTATTTATATTAATTAAAATTCAATATATTTTTAATTAAATATTCAAAATCTTCAAAAAAAAAACAATGACACGTAAAAATAAGTTGAAATAAAAAACATAGAAAAATATTTGTTAAAAATGGAAAAATTAAAATACTATTTGTTAAAGTTTTTTGGGTACATTACTGAGTGTTTTTTAATTTACATATTAAATAATTTCTTATATAATCGTAAAAGAGATAGTATTAATTTTAAAATATTGAATTAATTATCACTATAGTTTAAGGTTTTTGGTTTAGGGTATATGGTTTAGAGTTTAAAGTTTAGGAGTTACTATTTTAAGGTTTATGGATTATGGGTTTAGGGGTTATGATTTATGGTTTATGGTTTAAAGGTTGGGGTTTAAGGTTTAGAGGTTATGTGTTAAGGGTTTAGGGTTTTAGGATTTAGGTTTAGGGTTTAGGGTTTAGATTAACTAGTGCTTTCTAATTGTAAAATAGATAATATTAATTTGGTTCTTTAAAATCGTGTGAAGATTTGGTTCTTCAAAATCGTTTTGGTGTATTTAAAACCGTTAAAGCTGCATTATATTTGTTGAGGGAATAATAAAACAATAATACTGAGTTTTTAAATATTTTCAAAGAATTTGACATTAAATAGTTTCACAATGTTTTAATAAGTACAAGGTTAATTTTCATTCTTATTCTGCTCCAGGGATTTCCCTTTTTTTAATATGTTTTTTACAATATATTTTAAAAATTTTCATTTTAAACAATGCCACTTAAGGCTTGACGTCTCATTTAACTATTAAATTAATGATTTTAGTAATGGAGGGACCATATTGATATAACCTCATTAGTTTAAGGATGTAATTAGAATATTTTAAAGACTTAGGAACCAATTTAAAATGAAAATTATAGTTTAGGGATGCATGGTGTAATTAACTCTATTAAAAATTAATTTTAACTAAAACCTAACTTGAAGAGATCATAGGTTGCGTTTTGTCGGACCTATGTATTCTATTAACACGCATTATATTTGTTCAAGCCTAGATTAACTTGAAATACGAGTCTTAATTTTTACATAAATTTTGTCTTTATTTTATATAGCTAACTCAAATCTATTTTAGACCACTCGTATTATTATTAATTTAATATATATTAATTATATATTTTTTTCATTTATTAAAATTTTAAACATAGACAAATTAATACATATTTTAAAAACTTTTCTAACTTCAAGCTCGTTTTACCCGAATCACCCATTTCATTGTTTAAAAACAATAAAAATTATTTTATATTTAAATTTAATTAGATCTAGCAAAATATACGATATTTGTTTTCTAACTTAATAACTTGGTTTTTTTATAAAAATCTAATTTATAAAAAAATAGTAATAATAAATATTTTATAAAATCACTTAACTAATAATTTTTAATAGACAAAATAAAAAATTTTTAGCAAAGCAAAACGACGTCGTTTTATTCAAAATAAAATAAATTTTTGCGACGTTTTTCAAAAAACGCTGCAAAAGATAAGCAATAGCGGCATTTTTTATAAAAACGCCCCCAAAGAATAATATCACTTTAAAAAAATCCCGCCATTTTATCCCCAAATTTCCCCACATGAAACCCCTAATTTTCCCCCTAAAACTCTTCACTTTGCAAACACGCCGTCTGTCTTGCTTTCTCTCCCTCCCTCCCTCTCTGCGACATTATAAAAAAAATCCCAAAAGAAAATTTCAACAAAAAGCGATTATATTCAAAAAGAAAAAAAGAAAAGGAAAATGGAGGCACCAAAGACCATTCGGCATAAAATTCGAGGAGCCCAGAACGGCGCGCTGCGATTCGGTCTCCATGGCGTTAAGAGCGACCTCGTCGGATCTTACCCTCTCCAATCTGCTTACGAGTAAAAGAATCATTGAAGTATCAGGTGTTTCCAGATTAGGGTTTAGCATTGGCGAAGTCGGAAGAGTTGTCAATCTTTGTATTATTATTTTTTTATTTTTTAGTGTAAAGTTTGGGTTTTCTTCAAGGAGAGACTAGAATTGAAAAGCTGGAGTGTTGGCGATTGAGGTTAGTCTCTATTATTTTCTTCTTATGTTTTTGTGGTTATTTTAGCTGTATAGTCTACACAAAGCATGGATGTACAGAAGTGATGCATGATGAATTTGATGCAGAATTGTTAAAAGGGAAAAAGAAGAAGATACAAGGCAGTATTTAACACTCTTGTTGGAGATCTTTACTTATTTTCTATTTTAAAATGATCCATCGACATGACATCGAATCAAAATATTGGATTTGTGTTTACTGGTGGTTAAGGATCTGGAAGGCAAGTCTGACTTGTACATGTATGAGGTAAGTTTCTTAGTATACCTTTTAAGTTTATTCATTTACTTTCATTTTCTAGTGGTGAAGTGCTTCAATTTCAATAAAGCTTGTGGATGCAATATTTTCAGCTTGAGTTCTGGTTTTATTTTTAGTTGTTTACTGGATTTTATATGTCAACAGAACTTAAAAGTTTGATAGTGAGGATTACCGCCTCTTCTATTTTGATATTAGTGGATGGAGTTATTGAAAATTAGAGGGCGTGATAGATTTTTTTTTCAATGTGCTATTTTCCTCATGTTGATTCCTACAATACTTGTATATTAGGCTCTCTCCCCTTATTTTTTGTGTATTACTTTTGAATACATTCGTCAACCACGTATATTTAATAGAACCACTTATCGATTGACTCATACATACGAAGAGTGACTAAAGTTGTTCATGAAAAATAGCTCTGTTTTAGTTGTTCTGAAATATTCCTTGTTTTGTGCATAATCTGTTTCTTTTTGACACTTTTAGCTCAGTCGAAATGTTTCTAATATGTGCTTGAAGTTTTGTATTCCAGGGGCTGAGTTTCTTTTATCATTTATGTATTTCTTGTGTCGCATCTTTGTATTTTGATTTGCTGAGTTTCTATTGTTATTGACTCCTGTTACAACGACTTTACATTTACGTGTCTCATATTATAATTGCATCTGTGATGGTACTTCAAATAACAATAGAGTGAATAAATGATACAACCTGCAAGCTTGCAATCTATATCCAACCAGAGACAACGACACACAATGAGGAATTGCAATTTATCTACAAAAACTGATAAAATCTAACTGTAATCATTTAGAGCATGAAATCTAATTGTACATGATCTTTCAAGTTGACTCACTTTCATCTTTTAGTTTTAAGTTAGATTTTTAACACATATAATATCAAATCTTAAGTATTAGCACATGATAATTACACTTATACATAAAATCTCGACCCTCTCTCTCTTCTAATAAATTTTAGATATGCTTAATAAAACCATATATAATCTATGAACAAATCTAACAAGTTTAGTCACAGTTCAATGGTTGATAAGTTTTCATTATAAGATATATATATACTTACAGGTGGATGACATGACAGATAGTGTTATTGTTGAAGGAGCAATCACAAGTAACATTATTAGCATAATAATCTGTGGGTTGGTCCAACCAACTATTGCCTCTACTGCATGGATCAATGTCAAAGTTCCAGTTTGTCTTCCCCAATATCTTACCAATGCTTCTCAAAGCTTCCACTATCAGAAAAAAAAAGGGTGAAATTTACTAAAAGAAATATTTAAGCAAATTAAGCTTCTTTCTAGAGTAATATTATGAATTACCTTCATCATTTGGAAGTGTAGCTCCATTTGTAAGTGTTGTGAGGCAACAAACTATGAATACTGAAGCAAAAAGGAGTCGATGAATGAACATGTTGGAAGATTTTTGGAGAGGGATTCCAGAGCTTCTTTTTGCTTGATTTGAATGAACAAAAAATTGGGTTGAAAAGATTGGGTTTTTCATAAAGATATTAGACTATGAAATTTTGGGAAGTTTCTTTGAAAATGAATCAAAAAGCAAGAGGAAGAAAATTATCTGGCCGCCTATGGAGAAATATGGAAAAAGAGAGGTAGAGTGAACACTTGGAGATAAGAGAACCAGGCAATTGTTGTAATGTGATTGGATGTTTTGTACGACGTTGCAAATGAAAATCCTTTATTCTATTGGGCAAATTATAAAAAAAAGCTCTATTTTTTTAAAATTTACCAAAATGGGCCCGGTATTTTATTATTTACCGGAATTGGCCATTTTCCCCGAAATTGCGTCCACATCAGCGCGATGTCAAGGGACGTGTCAGAACATCGCGTCCACGTCAGCGCGCTTTGCTTACGTGGACACAAATCGCGCCTACGAGGACGCGATTTGCTGACGTGGATAAACAGTTTATGTTTTTTAGCTTGGAAAACTTTGAAAGGCCATAACTTTTCGCTCGGTTATCCGATTGAGACGATTTTTTTTTATTTCAAATAACTTTTCGAGATCTACGCGCTGACAAACAGCCGAAGGTGGTTTGCTGCAGTTTTCGTCAAAAAAGATCCTTTTTTACCCCTAAATTTCAATTTTTTAGGATTAAAATTGACTTTTGAAACATTCAAATCATTATTTTTCTTATTTATTTGAAGTAAACACCGGATTTTTTTTACAGAATTGTTGTATTATTTTTTCTGATTGATTTGAACCAAGGTACTTAGGGAAAAGAGCAAGCATCTTAACCAACTAAGCTAAATTAATTAATTGACATATTATAGAAATACTGTTATTATCTTAATTATATTACTTACGTTCTAACGATTTATCGGACCTATTCCATACACGTGTCAAATCAGAAAAAATAATACAACAATTTTGTAAAAAAAAAATCCGGTGTTTACTTCAAATTAATAAGGAAAATAATGATTTGAATGTTTCAAAATTTAATTTTAAACCGAAAAAATTGAAATTTAGGGGCAAAAAAGGATCTTTTTCGACGAAAACTGCGGCAAACCGCCTTTGGCTATTTGTCAGCGCATAGATCTCGAAAAGTTATTCGAAATAAAAAAAAATTGTCTCAATCGGACAACCGAGCGAAAAGTTATGGCCTTTCAAAGTTTTCCAAGCTAAAAAACATAAACTGTTCATCCACGTCAGCAAATCGCGTCCTCGTAGGCGCGATTTGTGTCCACGTAAGCAAAGCGCGCTGACGTGGACGCAATGTTCTGACACGTCCCCTGACATCGCGCTGACGTGGACGCGATTTCGGGGAAAATGGCCCATTTCGGTAAATAATAAAATACCGGGCCCATTTCAATAAATTTTAAAAAAAATAGGGCTTTTTTTGGTAATTTACCCTATTCTATTAGCAAGTTGTTAAAATATCTTGCATGGAAGGTCCCATACTTCTATGTTGAAGCCGAAAATGTTTACTAAAATAAAACTAAACGTATTTATGAAGAGGGCCCAATTTAATTTGAGAAATAATTACTTATTCATATTTACCTTGAGTTGAAGAATTGATACTTCAATAATGATTAAATAAAAATAAAAATTTAAAAATGTATTTAAAATATTATAGGGTAAACTACAAAAATAGTCACTTTTGTTTGCCTCGGATTACATTTTAGTAACTTATGTTTGAAATGTTACGTTTTAGTCACTTAGGTTATCGTTTTGTTACGAAGTGGTCATTCTACCGTTTGGTTTCATTACCTCCTTAATGGCGGTCCTATGTGGCAGTCCAAATGGGTTTTAATTGCCAACTTGGATGTCCTACGTGACAGTCCAAATTAAATTTTATTTAATTAAAAACCTATTTTCATCCCAACAACTGGACATCCAAGTTGACACTTAAAACCCATTTAGCCTTCCATGTAGGACTGCCGTTAGGGAGGTAACGAATTTTAACGGTTGAATGACTACTTCATAACAAAACGATAACATAAGTGATTAAAACGTAACATTTCAAACAAAAGTGACTAAAATGTAATATGAGACAAACAAAAGTGACTATTTTTATAGTTTATCCAATATTATAACTAGATGAATTGTTAATTTTTTAAAAATGTATTTAAAAAGGTATCAAAGAGAAGTGAGCAAATTTGACACACATTAACATGTAATTGTCCTATATATGAGATATATATGACCATTATCTATTTTAAACAAGGGCCCTCTGACTATTTTCAGACGTGACTGGTACGGCATTTGCTCAAAGGTTGAGCAAGATTAAAGAAACAAGCCTCGACCATGTAGTTCAAAATTATCGAATTTGAGAAGGAGAACAGAGCAAACCTGATGCGTCTGCTCCGATGACTGCGAGCACACAGATTGTACACAATTGACCCTCCTGGGTAGGCACGAAGCGAGTAGTACAGGAAGGACAAGATACATCTTTCTGTCCTCGGTAAATCGGGACGTAAGTTGCCCCGCATGTCACAAAAGGGTTCCTGAAATCGTAGTTTAACTGAGATGCATCTGTCATATTCCTCTCCGAAGACTGGAGTACTTGCCTCGCTGCCTTTGAATGGTTCTCGTTAGGGTTTGTTTCTAGAAGACGCCTGGCGAAGTTAGCGGCTGTAGCCAGGTTTTTTGCCTTGAAACAGATGGTCATTGCGTTTCGCAGAGCAAGTCTGAGATGAGGCATTTGAAGGTTGCAATGGGTGAAGTAGGCAGCGAACTCCTGCTGGCGTACCGGATTGTCTTTCAATTCTCTACGCTTAAGCTCCATCTGCAGACCAAGAACATACTCCTTGGCGATGATAATTAACTCTTTGACTTCATCAACTTCCCTCCTCGACTCAACAACAATCAATGGAATTGTATGAAGAATGCTGAGGAAAAGCCGAAGAGCCTCAGTAAATTTTCCATCTGTTGTGCCCTTGTACCCAGCCTTCAGCTTCTCGTCCAGCTGAGAAAAGTTGAATACGAGAGCGGGTGGACCCCTCACATTAGGACTAGCAGACTCACTCCATCCCCTCTCAACTGCCAAGGACACCACCGGCGCAGATGAAAATGCACGAAGATAGCTATGGCTGCCAGTGTGAAGATCGAGAAACATGGATTTTAAAGGAGCAAAGTTTCTTATTCCAAGTTGCCTGCTTAGCAAACGCATGGCTGTATCAAAATTGCCAGCAGCCGCATGATCAGCGGCAAGAGACGACCTCTGAGTCCAAATTTGATTCACAGGCATACCAGGAGTTGGTGCCACGAAAACAGAAGAACGAGCATTAACCCTTGGTGTCTCTACCTCAGGAGGGAGAGCATTAACCCTTGGTGTCTCTACCTCAGGAGGGAGTTCCAAGTCTTCAAGGTCCCATCCACCCTCTTCATTGCCTTAGAAGTCGGTTTGATGAAGAGACGATGAAACGGATCCTTGTGAATTCACCGGTTTGTTAGAGCCAATCGGATATTTCAGTTTGGCGGGGTGATAACTCAGGAGCTTACACAGTCAAAAGCAGCTATAGATAGCTTATTACAGAGAGTTTACATGATACTGGAATGAATACTTTCTTTACAAAGATGTAGAATCTTAAAGTGGCGAATAAAAAATGAATACCTTCCATAACCTATTATGTTTCCATCTATACATCTATTTTTAAGCAGATTAAATAAGTAGATTATTGTCGTTGACTGACTTAATATAATGTTTTATGGAAAGAAGAAGGAGATGTACTAATAATATAATTTAACTTAAGATTTTCGTTTGAAATGATGGTCTCATGTACCATTTTAGTTTGTCATCACATTATTAATTATTTTAACCGGTTCAGTCTACTAATGTTAAAAAAAAAACAGTTGAAATGCCACGTGGTATTTTAATTCAATTAGAAAATGTCATATGGTATCTAAATGTATTAAAAATAAAAATAAATTTATAATTTTTTAAAAATTCTAAAAAATAAATTAAAAAATTTAGAGAGTTACTGTTGACTTTGACCAAACCTTTGAACATATTGATTGAACGTTGACCGGCTTTTGATCGTTGTTGATCGAACATTGACCTAGAAGTATTTTCAAGTTTATATTAAAAATTATTTTTAAATTTTTAAAAAAATTCTAATATATAAATTTCTCTATTCTTTTTTAATTTTCATTACTTAACTAATTTTCAGTTTTTAATTTTTTTATTGTATATATTTTTGAAACAAATAATTTTTAAATTATCGCAATTTTCTAGAGCTTATATATTCTGAGAAAAATATTTGTTTAAAAAAAGTATTATAAAAATTTTAAAAAATTAAAAATAGTTAAATTATGAAAATTAAAAGAATATAAAATATTAAAAATATTTTTTCATTAACTAAAGAACATTTCATTTTTAAAATTTTGAAATAAATTTATAATATAAAACTTGTATTAGATCAACAATCGATTAATCTCGAGTCAAAGTCAAAGATACCTTTCTAAAAATTTTAATTATACAAATTAATTTAAGTTTATATTCATTCTCCTATTAAAAAAGAATAATTTTATATTCTAAATCACTACATACAGTAAAAAGTAGTCTAGGCGCATGAAAGAAAAAAAAAAGTCTTCTTTTTACTCCTAAACGCGTTTAGGGATTTTAGCCAAGGTGTTAGCAAATAGCAAAAATAACTTGACTTAGAGTTGACTTTGGGTTGTCAACAGAAGTCTATCATGCAAAGACTTCGACGACTTAGTTAAGAAATGTGTTCTCATTTACGGCCATACAAAAGTCTATATATATGTTTTCATTTATGGCTATGTTATATTTGCATGACATCCGGCGTAACTATAAATTAATTTAACAGATGTGAATTAATATTTATTTTAAGAGGCGTAAAATATATACATTTTATTTCACAGACAGATTACGTATTTTTTAAATATTTGTTTTTAATATTTTATTATATTTATGTATCTCTAACTCTGTTTGTGAAAACCAAATATTTAATACTACACCAATCTTAGAAGCAGGTCTTTATACTCGCTTTATGAGGTGTAATTAACGTGTTGCTGACTTATAGTCAAGCTTGGTGTTGTGACATGCTTTGTACAATGTCTCTTTTCAATAATACCATATATGACTTACCAAAAAAAATAGTGAACTGATACAAAATTGGGGATCGAATGTATAGATATTGGTGTTTTTGCTGATAGAGATATTATTGTAGCTTTTTTTTTCTTTTTTATTGGATAATAAAGTATTAGTTATAAAAAAAAAGAAGATAGTGTAACACATATTATTTAATACATACTAAAATGTAATTATGTAAATTTAAAATCAAAATTCATAATAATGCTTCTATATGAAGAACATTTATGATTTTGCTCTTCCAAACTTCAATCACAAGCCATTTTGCAATGAAACCTTCTAAAAGCAAATGATACATATATCGGAAAATAAACTCAAAACTATCCTAAATTAGGGTCCTGAGTTGGGATCCTAAAATAACCATTTCTTTCCTTTTTATTTCATATATTTGAAGATATCCCTAACATAAGGAAATGCCCATATTGTATGAATATTTATGCGGTTGGATAGGCTGGTCTAATGGCAAGCCCGCAAAGACCTTGGGAGTCGGCCACATTCCTTTGCATCCTTATGTATCCATTTTCTCCCCAATCTTCACCCCATTGATTCTTCACCAACCAGTAATCGGTACCATCGTCGCTGGTCCCGAATCCAACGATAGTGACAGCATGGTCGGGATTAGTTCCGCAGTATCCATTGAAAATCCCACTGCTGTAATGTCTAAAATCGGTTCCGCTACCTTCAATGCTAACTGCGACTGGTTGGTTCGAGACAGCCTTAAGTAACTCTTGCTCACTGTTGGTAGGTACGGATTCATAGTTGCTGATATGGGCAACTTGGGATGCCTGTTTTTGTAAGTCACAAGTTCCTTGCATAGCTTGATATGGATAATTGTCTTCCTTGGTTAATCCATTGTTCTGAATGACGTATTTGAAGGCTTCTATCTTGTTACCACCGTTGCAACCATTGCTATTACCGCTGCAGTCCAATACTTGTTGCTCGGACAATGAGACCAGGTTTCCGTTCGTGATTTGGTTCAGACCTTCCATGGCTGCCACTGCAGCAAATGCCCAACAACACCCTAACAACAAAATGCCAACGTTTAATAGGTTAAAGTGTTTAATTCATTAGGAAAAAGAACTGAAAACTTTAAAGTATTGAGATATGCGCAAAGAATTTCAAGCAGTTATAAAATCTTACCGCATTGCTCTTGGTCCTTAACAGAGGTGACAGCGCCTTTCGATTTCCAATCCAAGCTTGTCGGAACATCTGTAAACTCGGCGTAGCGAAACGATGTTTCCATAGATGTCATTGTGTTGCCTGGATTAATGTATCCGGTACGAGCTGCGACGAATTCGTCATGTGTCAAGTCCGAGTACTTGTTAATACTCAACTTGTATGTTCTGTTTCCTGCATTATTAAAGTTCTGAATATATTCCAAGTTCTCCTTGAATATCTTAAAGCGTTTATCTTTCTCAGCTTTGTTCTTGTAATTTCGACCATGCTTAACCATCCATTGCTCATGTTCTGCAATGGCTGATTCATACACAGTGCGAGACATTGCCTGAGTTGCTAAAATCCCGACAATGAAAAGCAAGACAAAGTTTGAATTAGTCATTGTTTCTAAGAGGAGGAGTTTTGGTAAGAAATTGGGAAGTAGTGAAGAAGTGAGCAGCCCCATGGTAGATATTTATAATCGATCAAACAGATACTATTATCATTTAATTTTTTTAATGTTATGATCAAAAGAGTTAATTGTTGCTTGTTTTCACGCGTTCCCTTTTTTTCTATTGGACTTTAAATTATGAAGACTTTTCATGCATATCGATTGGAAAAATGAATGATGGAACTCGGAAGAGAATTTTTGTACATGTTCCTAGCAACAAAGTGATAAGAACCATATCATTGTTGACTTAAATCATCGATTCCTAATACAAGAGGTTTAATATGGGTTCGGCAGTAAAAAAAAGTTTTCATCTCAATTTTTATTTTTTATTGGTTGACAATAATTTACATTATTTTCAATTATACGTTATCAGTTGAACTGGTCGTATCATCTAATTTTAATCTAAATTCGACAACACATCCTATCAAATTATATAATCTTAAATTAACATGGAAAAAATTGGGAAAGATGGATTAATTTGCAAATAGCTAGACAAAACATTTTAAAATTTGGATAAGCTAATTCAAAATTAAATAAAATAAGAAAACATATTTTTAAATTTTAATTATAAAATATGTTAATATTACTATATTTCGCAATATTTTATCGTTATTTAAGTAATAAAACATATTGGTGAAATTTAAGCTTGAAATTGTTTTAGAAATTGATCCCAATTTTATCTATAAACACTTCTCTTTTTTTGGACACTTCTGTCCAAAGTATAATCATTTAATAATAAATATCTAAGTTGTTTTCACCTATGAATATTCCTAACCATTCCATGTCATGAAGTCTTTTAAGAAATAAATATCTAAGTTGTTTTCTCCTATGAATATTTCCAAACTTTCCATGTCAAAAATAAATCTGCTTTGAAAGGCACAAGCTTTCTGTTTTTCTATTACAATTTTCATCAATTTACTTATTTTGGTAAAAAATAATGAAAAACGCCAATTTGTAAACAATTTCAAAATATGATTTGAGTACCTCAAAATTTTTATTCTACCCCCATCTAATATGGTAAAAAAACCTATTTTCATTTTAGTACACGTGATACTACTATAAAAAAAAAACCTTAAATTTCAAATTTTACTTATATCGATATTGCATATTTCTATTATTTAATCTTAACATCATTAGTCTTCTTTTGTAATTATTTTTTTAACTATTAAATTTCGATATTTTTTCTAAAAAATATTTACCCAAACAAAGTAATTACAAATACTAAAATTTTGAAATACTTATGCTAACAGTTTAAAATTGATTTTTCAGTACATTGACACTTTAATTTTAAATTTAAAATTACTACCCACCTTAAAAAATAGTGTAGGCATGAAAAGGGATATTCTTTTCACTCCTAGACGTATAGGGATTTTAGCAAATTGCAAACACCTTGACTTAGAGTTGACCTTGGGTCTTCAATAAAAGTCTGTGTTTTCATTTTATGGGCAATGCAAAGACTTTGACTTTGATTATTTATTTCGTTAACAAATACTTAGCTGCCATTTGCATGAGACCCGGCGTAATTAAATAAATGTTTTCTCTTTCCTGAACAGAAGATTTTATAAGACTACAAAAAAATAGCTGTCTTGCTATTGACGTGTGAGCACAAAAACAATGGGTTTCCCCACGGCACTTCCTACTTAATTGGCGCATGATTTGCATATATTGCTACCATTATATTTTTGTACTCAAGATTAATTGTCTAGGGCTTCAAATTATCATCTCATATTTCAAATAATAATAATAATAATAAAGTGATAAAATTATATGATTGATAATTCAACTTTTGATATTAAAAAATTAATTTAGGGGTGAATTGGTGAAATTAGCCTTATACTTATATTCAGGTGAGAAAGAATTGTATAAAATTGTGATTTCACGTCATTTATATCACTTTCTAATAAGAGAATGACAAATCAGACTTATTCCTCCTGAATTTTAGCATTTTCAGTTGGATTTAAATTTTGCCAGGAGGAAAATGTTGAAATCAAGAGGAAAAATCTGATTTGTCCTATTAGAAAAAGATATGGATGGCGTGAAATCACAATTTCATACAACCATTTCTCATGTCCGAGTTATGTCTAAAATAAATGTTAGAATACAAATAATTTTGAAAACAGAAAAAAAAAAGGGAGATAGAAATTTGGATTGGCAAAATAAACTCTACAAAAATATCTAAATAAGAACGATACCATCCAATAGAGGACAAGAATTGAAATAATTTTCTTTTCTTTCCATATGAAAAAGGCATTATGATTTGTTTTTACTTTCCGATTTTATAAAAAAAATTTCATTTTAGTCCACCATTTAACTTTTCTCTTCTTTTAGTCTTCAAAATTGTATTTTTTGTCAAATCACCCTAAAATGGATGAAAATGTTAACTTTTGTTAACTTCATTGACGTGGCATACATGTAGATTGCCACGTGGATGACATGTGAACATTTAACTAATTTTTTAAAATTTAAAAATATTTTTTTATAATTTTTATACTCCTTTTAATAATTTGAATGATTTTTAATTTTTAAAAATAATTTTTATAATTTTAAACACTTTTTGGTTTTATTTTATTTATTATATGTTATGCCATTTTCCTTAGCCCTCGCCAAATTTGTGGAGTGCTGGACATCGCTTTTGCCCACAACTACTGTCACAAAACCCTTACTTTGAACTCCTCGATTTCGACATCCTTAGTCGTCATGCCATCAAGCTAGGAATTGGTTATGGAGCTACCGACATGGCCTTCCACCTACCAAGTCACCAAGACCTCATCCTCACCTATATATCCCTAATCATGCTCACCCTCAAGCACAACCTCACACTTGACAAACTCATTTTGAGCAACAACCTAAAGACATCAATTCTTACCATTTTCGACCTTAGGTTGTAGTTTTTAACCCATCCTGAAACGGTGGTTGCTAATATTGAAAAAAATGAAAAAGGGGGAAAAGTTAAATTTGTTTAAATCTTCTTTATGGTTTTTCCCCTTAAATTGTTTTATAATTATAAATATTTTATAATTTTGTATGTATTTTTATCGAAAATAAATTTTTAAAATTTTTATTTTCTAAAAATTTTTAAATTTGATTTTTTAAGAGTCAAGACTAAATTGACATAATTGTAAAGTTGAATGTTAAATTTGTTAAAATTTTCAGGATTGGTACAAAATTAATAGAATCTATAAATATTGGAAGGTTAAATTTGTTATTTTTCCAAGAAAAAAGATCACCCCAACATCTTGTTAGTGATTTAACAGAAGAGTGACCAAAATATTAAATTTCAATAATGTTAGTTACTAAAATAGAAAATTTTAAACCTGAGTGATCAAAATAAAAACACGCTAATAATTGAGTGTCTGTTTATATAGTTTACCCATAAAATAATTATTAAAAAATACTAAAAAACACCATATCAAGATTTGAACATTGACCCTCAAGGCATCAACAAAAAAGCCTAAACCAATGCTCAAAAGAAAAACTAAGGTTTATAATTTTAAAGATAAATATATCTTTGTTTTTCAATAATTTTTACTCACATAATAAATATCACAAAATCTAATACTTTATTAGTGGAACCAAAGGACTCAAATATTACAAAATGTTGGGATGTTGATATTAGATTTTACACGAAGTTGGAAAATAGAAATATTCTTTGTTTTCGCTATTAAATTAATTAAGTGCTCTTCTAACAAGTTATCTCTTCAATGGGATGAAATATACACACTTCCATAAATACAAATTAAATGTCAATTTTTAATATAATATGAAAGCTCTAATTATGATTAGAAAAATTTTCTTAAATAAATTAATATAATTTAGTTATGTTCAACAATTTGATTAATCAATTAAAAAAATTAATTACAACGTTCAACGTATAGAATCATATACAATAGATGTGGCATTCAAAATTTTTAGAACTGAGCCACTAATCAACCTAATTAAACCATTGATTCGTCGGTCTAACTAGTCCATACAATCTAATTAAATAAATCATTAAAAAATAAAAATAAAAAACTAATTGAATCGGTTGCAAATCTTGATACTATTTTATAAATTAATAACCCAATCAAATTTTGATGTAACTAGTCTAAATAACTATTCAATTAAGAGGTAACATTAGAAATAAGTTATGGACCAAAAATTCAGTATATATAAGATACTAAAAAGCGATAAAGTATAAGGTTTATATTGGATGGTAACTTGATCATGCTCTCAAGCATTAGCGCATGATAATTACACCCATACATAATAGAGTCAGTTTAAGTATCTCATATTTCTAAAATCTCAACCCTCTTTCATTTCTAATAAATTTTAAACATGCTTAATAAAATCAAACATAGATCTAATAGTTTAGTCACAATTCAATGGTGAATAAGTTTTCATTATAAGATATATATGCTTACATGTGGGTGACATGACAGATAGTATTATCGTTGAAGGAGCAATCACAAGTAACATTATTAACATAGTAACTTGTGGGCTGGTCCAACCAACTATTGTCTCTACTGCATGGATCAATAATAGAGTTCCAGTCCGCTCCCAATATCGAACTAATGAGGTGCAAAGCTTTCACTATAGAAAAAACAGAAAGTGAAATTTACTATAAGAAATATTTAAGCAAATTAAGCTTCTTTCTAGAGTAATATTATGAATCACCTTCATAATCTGGAAGTGTAGCTCCATTTGTAAGCGTTGTGAGGCAATAAACTATGAATATTGAAGCAAAAAGGAGTCGATGAATGAACATGTTGGAAGATTTTTGGAGAGGGATTCCAGAGCTCCTTTTTGCTTGATTTGAATGAACAAAAAATGGTTGAAAAATTGGGTTTTCATAAAGATAGACTATGAAATTTTGGGAAGTTTCTTTGAAAATGAATCAAAAAGCAAGAGGAAGAAAATTATTTGGCCGCCTATGGAGAAAAATGGAAAAAGAGAGGTAGAGTGAACACTTTAGTTTGAGATATGACAAATGTTCAATTATTGTAGTGTGACTGGATGTTTTGTATGACTTTGCAAATGAAAGTACTTCATATATTAGCAAGTTAAAATATCTTGCATGGGAGGTCCCATACATATACGTTGAAGCCGAAAATGTTTATTAAAAAAAGAAAAAAACTAAATGTTTATGAATAGGTCCAAATTTAAATTGAGAAATAATTACTTATTCATATTTTCCTTGATTTATTTTTTTAATATTTGATATATTATAAGAAAAAAAAAGTTAATTCATAACAAAGGTTGAAATTAGAATATAAACAAATTTCATTAAAAGCATGTTTAAACTGATTTTGAATTAAAGTTTGTTGTTAACTCAAGTTATTTATTTGTTGAAATGTAAAAATGTAATAGAAGTGTCAGATTATCTTTACAAGTGGTATTAAAAATTTATCACATATTTTGTTTGTTTATTTAAATTTTTAAAATATAATTTAAATATATGGGTTAATTTCTCAATCTATTCGTATAGTTAAAAAATTTCACCACAAATACCTCAAATAATTATCTTTTATTATTTATTGAATGTAAAATTATAAACCCTAAGAGTATAAGTTGGAGTATATTTGGATAAGGGGTTTAGAGGAAGAATTTAGTTTCTACTAAGGTTTTCAAAAGTTTCAAAAATATATTTACTTGGTTAGATAAAAATAAGAATTTAAAATTTAAAAGAAATTTTAAATTCCAATATTCTAAATCTTTCTAAAAAAAATATTTATATGAACAAAATAATTACAAATGCTAATATTTTCAATTCATAAGTTTAAAATTCAAGGGCAGGCAAAGGCTTGGGCCTAAAATGGGAAAGTTTCGCTTTAGGCCCCTCAAAATTTATTAAAGTTTAAATTAATATATAATAAAATCAGGGGCACATTTAGGGGGGTTGGCAAGGGTCCTGGTCCCCCTAATATGAAATATTTTTCATTTAGGTCCTTTAGAATTTTAAAAATTTTAAATTAATAAAGGTAAAATTACACTTTGGCCACCCTAAAAATGATAAAAATTTGATTTAATCCTTTAAAAATTATAAAAATATAGGATATTCAAATGGTGAAATTGCATTTTTACTATCGTAAAAATTACAATTTAATTTTACCCCCTAAAAAAATTCTAGCTTCACCCCTGAATAAAATTATAGTTTAACCCTTAAAATTGATAAAATTTTGATTTAGTCTTAAAACTATAAAGATATATGCTAAAACATTAGAAAATTTACATTTAAACTCTCATAAAAATATATAACTTAATCATAGCTCCTCCAAAAATTTCAGATTCACCCCTTGATACTAACATTTTAAAAATCTTCACAAATTTAAAATTACTACGCACCCTAAGTAAGTTTATATTTAATTTTAACATGGTGAGAATGTAGTTTGATTTTCTTTTTGAAGAACAAACAAATGAAGAGCTTATAACTATTGCTTCCACTCCCACGTGTTTAGGTTGAGCCAATCAAAACGTTTGCAAATTGCAAAGACCTTGACTTACAAAAGTCTAACATCCCTAACTTCACAAGTAAATGTTTTCATTTATGGCCAATGCAAAGACCTTGACTTGGCCACATTTTTCTTTTCATCACTATTCTGATTGTTTTCCTTTTATAATTAAAGTATTCTACACAACGTTTTACGATTTGTTAAGATTAATTATTTTTAGCATTCATTATTTATTTCCTAATAATGCAATTTTCAAATTTTAAATATGAAATATTTTTAAAAAATATAATATGCTTTACCATTACATCAAACATTTATTTACTATTACACTAATTTTAAACTCATCCCTAATAGATTCAATTTGAATAAAAAATTATGAGTAATTATAAATGTCATGTGAAATAATATTTCTGTAAGATGTATGCGGTTTATACGTGAAATAAAAACTTTTATCACATACTAAACTTAAAAAAGGTATATAATTTTTATTTAATAACATAGATTTTAAACTTGAGAATAAAATAAAATAAACATAAATTATTTTAACCTTGATAATAATTTTTGAGACTTTGGTAGATTAAATAAATGTTTTTCTACCCTAAAAATATAATTTTACAAGACAACAAATAACTAGACGTCTTTCCATTGACGTATGGAGCGCAAAACCAATGAGTTTCCCCACCGTTTTCACCACTTAATTGCTGCACCGAATACACAGCGTTGAGGAGTAGGATTTGTGTCAAAGAATGCGATCAGTTTAAATAAAATCAGTTTTGTTTTAATTTAATTTGGATTGGTTTGGTTTTAATTTTTTTTATATTAGATTTTTATTTTTAGATTTATTTAAATAAAATGAACGTTTGAATAATATTTGGTAAATTTTCAAAGTACATTTTATAACTATTTCTAAAAATATCAAGTAAAAATAGAAAGTAGTTTTTTAAATATATATTTTCATTATTTTAAGTGTAAAATACTATTTTTTACATAAAATTTAAAATTAATCATTATTATGAATATCTTATTAAGTGGATGTCCATCATGATCAATATAAAATTTTGGTGTAATTTAAATTCTAATAGTTATTGGAATTAGATCTTTACCTCTTTTATACTTCTTATGTCTATAAATAGAGACTATGATGAAGTATTGCAATCATCCCTTTTGATCAATAAAGTATATCCTCTATTACTTTCATATTTTCTTTGTTCTTTATTCCATCCATGTCTCTTTATTTTATAACACGTTATGAACACGATCTTGCTCAAAGTGATAGTTCCTTTTATCGACAATCAAATATATTCTCCATGATTTCTAAAATCTTTGATGGCAAGATGAAAAGTTTTTATAAGAAATTTATTTTATTTAATGATGATGAAGGATTTAATATCTCTATCTATTGAAATTGTGAAATAAAATCATCAAGACTCCGTTGAAGAAGAAAGGTATATGAACTTTGTAATAGTCCATTTTTACCCGGCCCACTCAGAACAAGACCAACCCAAATATTCATTACACCAGTCCAAAAATTAACCTAAATAACTAAGGCCCATTATCCAATTTTTCTCAAACCCCAAATTAGCCTAAAACTAAAAATAAAAAAACCTAGAAGCTTCAGCATCCAGCCCCGGTGCCGCACGACCCACGTTGCAGCAACCGTTTCCACCCACGACGCATTCCTTCCACGACCCTCATACCTGCGAAAAACTGATCCAAACGGCAATAGATGTAAAAATAACAGAATAGATTTAGGGTGGATGGTTTTTTTGGATTATTATTTTGTGGGGGAAGGGATAGCAGTAGGAAAAAAAGGAGAGGAAAATAGTTTTTGTAAATTTTGGGTACATTTAAATCCAATTTCAAGTCTGTAAATGGGAGAGATGAAGGTTGTATTAGAAAGATATTAAAAATACAAAAGGAAAGACAAAAGCAGATTTTGAAGGTGATTTTTTTTTTGCTTTCTCTGTTATTGTTTCGTTTTTTTGGGGTGTGCAAAACAGAAATAAGGAGGAGAGGAGAAGGTTCTTACCAGTGGTGCCGCGCCATTGATGCCCTTGCTGCGTTGCGTCCGAATCGGAGTTGAAAGGGGAAGATTTCAGTGAGAAGCAGAAGAGAAAGAAGCAGTTCTTGCGGCTGCTGTTGCTGAAGTTGGAATGGGGTTTTGATTAAGGCTTCAAATGGGTTTTATTGGCTGCAATTGAAATGGGGTTTTATTTATGGGTTATTTATGCTTTTAATCCTCTCATTTTTTCATCATTTCAAAACCACTGTTTTTGCTATTTTCAAATTTTTCCCTAAAACATTAAATTTGTTTGATTTTAATCCAGTGCTACGCAACACTTTGGGAGAGGAGGGATTAATTTCCCTTTTGACCCTTCATGTTGCCGGAATTTTGCAAATTCATTCTCTATTTTAATTTGATTTTGTGTTGTTAATTTTGTTTTGATTCTAATTTAGTCCATTGTATTTGCTTTTACAAATTAGATTAAATATTAGTTTGTTAATACTATTATTGTTATTAAGTTGCTGTTATCTTTGTTATTATATTATATATTACTATTATTATTATATTATTATTGTATGTATGTATGTGTGCGCATATATATAATATATATATTAAATGTTTTAAATATATATGTAGTACGTTTTATTATTATTATTATTATTATTATTATTATTACAAATTTTTTTTTGTATATAGTTTATATATATATATATTATATACATTCATATTTTATAATTATTTATATTTTCATGTTTTATAATTCATATGTTTATACAATTTTATAATATGTACATATCATAGATTTTATTATTATTTTATTTTTTCTTAGCCTTATATACATATGTATGCGTATATACTTTTATAATATATATATGTTTTCTATATTTTATGATCCAAATATTTTTATATATACGTATACATAGATATATATTATTCTATACCTTTATAAATATATTTTTAATTTTAATTTTTTATATATACATATGTCCATATTTTTGATAATTACCAATATATTATGTTTATACATTATTATGTTTATTATTTTTTAAAATGCATGTACATTGCATTATTGATTCATTTTCGTGATCTTTGTATGTACATACATCAACATCTTATCATACTTTTAAAGAAAAATATATTTTGATTTTGGTCAAAATACTTACATCATCATTTTTTTTAAAAATTTTTTTTAAATATTTGGCAATCATGATTCTCGAGAAAGATCGTGTCCTAACTTACTGGATCGTGATCATTTCTCGATGAATTTAGCAAGCTAAGTATTTATTTCACAATAAATTTGCAATTTTCAAATAAAAGCTTATTCTCGGGAATTTAAAATGTCGGTTCCTAACTTACTGGTCGTGACATTTCGTCATCTCGAAATAAGAATTTCTAAAACAAAAAGCAATATTCGATATTTTGAAGATTTAAAATATTGTGCCCTAACTTACTGGGTGTGGTGTTTTATTTCTTTGAAATGAGAATGTTTTATCATTTTAATACATTCATGGGTTAAAATTTTTTAAACTCTTTTCAAATTTTCGACATCAAGACATAAAATAATCAAATTTGGTACCGATTTTTGGGCGTTACGAGGGTGCTAACCCTTCCTCGTGCGTAACTGACTCCCGAACCTGTTTTCTCAAATTTTGCAGACCAGAATTGTTTTTATGGTGAGCCGATCACACCTTAATAAAGGATCGGTGGTGACTCCAATTTTTGTTTTTAAAGTCGATAACTTATTTTTGTTTTCAAAAAAATGGTTTCGACAGCTTGGCGACTCCACTGGGGACATTCGAGAGTCGAGCCATAAATTGATTATTTGGTATCTTTGTGTTGAAAATTAAAGATTTTTTAAACCATGATTTCCCTTTTGCATTCATTGGTTTTTCATTGTTATATATTTACTTGATTAGCTTAAGGCTATTAGTTTATTTGCATTTTGCATTGCATGGACGATTTCACCCTTTTAGGTGAGAGTGAGAAGCTACTCCTTCGTGAGGTTTTCACCTCTGTGCAGGATAGTGGATCACTTTCGGGATACATCTGTACTTATGTCTTCGTGAGATTTTCATCTCCGTGTAGCCATAGGGAAATGTATTCCCCTGAACCGAACTCGGTCCATATGAGCCTATAATGGGTGAGGATCGAGGAATCTGCTGGTTCGGGTACCCTTTCCTTAGAAACCAAACCACATATAGTAAACCTTAGGAACTTGCCCTAGGTAGAACTATGCCAAACCCCTAGAGGTCACCCGAGTAGGTACTTTATTTATTTTCTTGTTTGCTTTTACTTTGTACTGACTTGGTTTTTTATGCTGTTTTTATTATGATTTCATTGCATTTGCATCTTAGAAAAGAGATGTTGATTCACGTTCAGTTACTAAATAGAGAGCTTGTCATAAGAAAATGGGTTTCTTGATAAAGTGGATGACAATATGGTTGTCCGAATATGGTCCAAGAAAATGTGATAAGAGAAGGGTGATGGATGAATACATAACTTTGCTTCGTGCCTCAAGGTCAAACTGATTATTCAAGGGTTTCTGACATTCCAACTACCTTAAAGAAATTGAGGAGCATTACGGGGATGGGCAGACGTTGGATTATAACCAGGATCAAGTAAAAAAGAGGTAGAGGAGATACCCCTTTTTGAAGAATTCGCAAGATTTATCTTAGCATCCAGATGAAGAAGGAGAAGATGTCCTCGCTTGGAGTATGAGGGCAAAGCCGTATATATGTATCTGCTTTATGTAAAGAAACTTATCTTCTAGAAAAGTTTTCTAAATGGAATTGAATCAGAATTAACGTCTCTTTTTGCATTCATCTCATGCATTTGCATTACATTGCATCATATGCATTAAAATCTATTGAAATAGCCTAATTGAGTAAAATTATTTCAGTTAATTTGGAAAACCAACATCCTCACGGCATCCAAGCAAAGACTAGAGAAATGGACCAAAGTTTGGAGAAATTAGAGCAAATGCAAGTGCAGATACAGGAGCAATTGACCAAATTTTAGCAAGATATGAGAGATCAGTTGTTAGAATTCCAAAGAAATATAATGTGCCAATTAACCCAGTTATTGGCTAAAGGGTTAGTAAGAGGAAAGACCCCAGTGGCCCACTTTGGGGATAATAATGAGGACTCTACATATCCTTCAGGCTTTACCCCAACAAATACCCAAGCACAACCAAATGCATATCCACAAAGGGTAATTGTTAACATCCGACCCCAATATCAGACCAGCACCTCGACACCAGTGAATTTCCAGATTGGCTCAGGTTCCAACTCGATAGGCGATTCAACTAATCCTATTGTCATTGATGATCAAGCAGAAATAGAACAGACGAGGGTGGAGTTCCTAAAATAGTTTGAAGATCGTTACAAACGGAAGGGGCGAGAGTGGAACTCTCAAATCAATATTTTAAAGGCCCCAAGGAAAAAGGAGAATAATGAAGATAATGTAGGTAGATATAAAAAGGGTCACTCAAAACCAATCACTGTGGGCCGACCAAAGACAGAAATCACTAACCGTCAGAGCCCTTTAAAGCGAGAATCTTACACGAAGACAAATACAGAAGGACTTCAGTTCACGCCTATACCGATGTCTTATAGTGAGCTGTATCAAAGCCTATTTAATGCACATGTGGTGTCTCCCTTCTATTTGAAACCAATGTTGCCCCCATTTCCTAAATGGTATAATACAAATGCTCAGTGTGAATACCATGCAGGAATTACGGGGCATTCGATAGAAAATTGCACCGCTTTCAAGAAATTGGTTGAAAGGCTCATCAACATGGGCGTTGTCAAATTTGATGATTCATCCAATGCAGAAAATCCGCTACCCAATAATGATTGATAATGGGGTGAATGTGATGTATGAGGAAGTGTTGAGAGGTGTTCACATCAATGCCATATATGAAGACACAATTGAAAAGGGTCCTTTTTAGATATCCATCCTTATAAACTTGGGAGTGTCCTAAATAATCGGATTGTAGAAGAAATCTCTGTAGTATTTAGGACTTGTTTAGAGTAATGTTCAAAACACACTTGTTGCTTTTAGCCTAGAGGCAATAAGAATTCCTTTATGAAACAGGCCCATGTCTGGTTGTCGTTATTTTAATGAAATGCTTCCTTGCGATCATTTTTGAACCAATATTCTTTCAGTCTGTCTGAATAGTTATTCTTTCATTCTTTTGGATTTTCTTCCACATCATTCATTCATTCATTCATAATCATATTGTATAGATATTTCTTCATTAATTTATACATTCTTTTGTATATTCTTTGATATTTATTATGGGCCCCCAGATATCAATGACATGAATGACACTGCTACAGATTTAGAATCTCCTTTTGAGCAAGACATGTGTTTAGAGGGATCTCATGACTTTGAAGATGACATAGATCATAGTCTATCTCCAGACTTGTTGAGGATGGTAGAGCAAGAAGTGAACAAATTTACCTCATAAGGAGACAATGGAGATTGTAACCTTGAGGGAACATGCATAACCGGAGAAACAAAGTAAGACCTTGTTGAGTTACCTTAAGGGTTCAAAGATGTTATTGCATGGTCATACCAGGACGTGCCCGAGTTAAGTACTGATATTGTAATTTGAGCAACAGCACAACGTCAAAAATTTGCAGTGTGTTCAAGATTCACATCATGAACGATGTAGTTAGAATTCTTTACCGGGGCAATACCTTCTTCTCTGGCTTATCCCGTTGGAGTCAAGTTGTCATTTTTCTGTATTCTTGTTGGATTTCATCTTAATTGAAGTGGAAGATCTTACGAGGAAGACCTTATCTGGAATAATATTGATTCTGATCGAAAAGGATGACCTGGACTTGCCTAATCTTATGAGTGCAGATTCAATTCAAAAAAAAAACAACACAAAAACAAAAAGAAACAAAAAACTTCCACTGGGGCAATGCCTTTCTCTTTAGCTTATTACGATTTTTTTTCCATTGAAGTTAAAATTCTTTTTCTTCGGGTATTAGCTGAGCTGAAGTAGGATGAAGATTTAATCTCGATATGATTAGTTGAACTTAATTGAAGGAAAAAGGTTATTCGTCACGGTCAGATGTACCAAAAACGGATAATGCGAGCTTATAACAAAAAGGTTCGTCCTAGAGAATTCCACGAAGGAGACCTGGTATTGAAAAAGATCATTCCTCTACAAAAAGATTTAGAGAAAAATGAGTGCCAGATTGGGAATGTCCTTATGTTGTAAAGAAGACATTTTCCGGAGGAGCACTGATCTTGAGTGAGATGGATAGTAAAAACTTGTCTAATCCTGTAAACTCAGAATCAGTCAATAAATACTTCACTTAAAGAAGGAGAGAACCAAGGTAAAAACCTGCAAAGGGCACTTTGAGTCGCAAAAAAAAGAGAGAAGAAAAATGATGTGAAAAAACAAATGAAAATGAAAAATGGAAAAAATAAAAGTGGAGAGGCTAAGGTGAAAACCAGCAAAGGGCGCCTTAGACCAAAGGGAATTTGAGTTGAAAACCCGAAAAGGGCGACTCAAATATTGATCAAAATGGGCATGAGGTAATCAGAGCAGCTTAAATGTTGATTAGAATGGGACATGCTGTGATCTTGATATGCCTTAGTCAGCAGGAAAGGGTACGCGACATCTTAAGGCATCGACAGAGTAATGTAGATCTCCTAAACACATGTCAAACTCAAAATGGTCTTCAAGAAGTTTGTATAGAGAAGTTCAAGCTGCGACATCTGGGGCACCTCGTCTCCATACTATTTATTTTGAATTTTTTATTCTTGGAATACTTCATTCTTTTCCAAGATACGCATTCCCAATCAATTTCTTTGTTATCTTTCTTTACTATTTTTGATAATTTATTCATTTCGAGCTATGCTCAAAACTAACTTTATTCTTATCCATTGTTATGAGCTTTTTGCAAGCATGTTGCATTGGAATAATGATTAATGGACTAATAAAACTTTCACAAGGGAAGTTTTTCATATTAATCTAGAAGTTTCTAAACAATATAGGAGCCTGAAACATGATTGTTGTTTAGAACGCACCAGGTTTAAAGGTTGGAAATCTGAGAAGGAAAAGTCTAAATTAGGACTTTCTTTTTTATTTTGTTGTCAAAAACATTGAACAAAATGACAGGATGATAGGTTGGTGGCAAGGCTTAGATGAACAAGCAAGTAATAATCACCAAGTAAAAAAGGGGTTTCTTTGGAGAGAAGAATCATTCATTTGTGCATAGGCATTTGGTATGACACCCTGAGATTGGTATGAAAGACCAAAGTGCTTCACATTTTGCATCCTTGAATTGCGATAGATGAGGATTGAGAAAAGACCAAATTTTTCTACCCTTGGGTTACAGCGGAAGAAAGATGGTACAAATTTTACGTCCCAATGGATGAAACTTTGAGGTTTACAGTGAGGGGCAATTTGATCAAGTGTTTCTTTGGAGATGTGATCCAAACAAAAGACGTTGTAGCACGTCAGTGATACGACTTTAATAAACTTCGAGTAATAACTACCTAAGCGGGATCATTCTCGGAGAGTAAAATTTTGCATTCATGCAAACACCATTCATACATGTCTAGTTAGGAGCATTTAATTCATTCTGATCATGATATCCTAATCACTAGGCATAATTAGGTTCATAAGTTGAATTATACAGGTCATGTTCCTCAGAGGACAAACCGGTGAAACTTCAGCCTTGCCTTCCTAAGTTTGCAGCAGAGCAGACTGAATATAGCAGATCTTGCCTTCTTGTACTGACAATAAAGCAGATCGAAGATACCAGCCTTGTCTCCCTGGGCAGTAGTGGAGTAGGTCGAAAATGGCGGATCTTGCCTTCCTATATTAACAGAGAAGTAGATTGAAGATTTCAGATCTTGTCTCCCTAAGCAGTAGTGGGGCAGATCAAAGATGGCAGATTTTACCTCCCTGTGGTTACAGTGGAGTACATTGAAGCCAGTAATTCTACTTCCCTGGGCAGCAGTGGAATAGATTGAAGATTTCAGATCTTATCTCCTTAGGCATTAGTGGAGCAGATCGAAGATGGCAGATTTTACCTCCCTGAGGTTACAGTGGAGTACATTGAAGCCAGTAATTCTACTTCCCTGTGCAACAGTGGAATAGATTGAAGATTTCAGATCTTATCTCCCTATGCATTAGTGGAGCAGATCGAAGATGGCAGATTTTACCTCCCCGTGGTTACAGTGGAGTACATTGAAGCCAGGAATTCTACTTCCCTGGGCAGCAGTGGAATAGATTGAAGATTTCAGATCTTATCTCTCTAGGCATTAGTGGAGTAGATCGAAGATGGAAGATTTTACCTCCCTGAGGTTACAATGGAGTACATTGAAGCCAGTAATTCTATCTCCCTGGGCAGCAGTGGAATAGATTGAAAATTTCAGATCTTATCTCCCTAGGCATTAGTAGAGCAGATCGAAGATGGCAGATTTTACCTCCCCGTGGTTACAGTGGAGTACATTGAAGCCAGTAATTCTACTTCCCTGAGCAGCATTGGAATAGATTGAAGATTTCAGATCTTATCTCCCTAGGCATTAGTGGAGTAGATCGAAGATGGCAAATTTTACCTCCCTGAGGTTACAGTGGAGTACATTGAAGCCAGTAATTCTATCTCCCTGGGCAGCAGTGGAATAGATTGAAGATTACAGATCCTATCTCCCTAGGCATTAGTGGAGTAGATCGAAGATGGCAGATTTTACCTCCCTCAGGTTACAGTGGAGTACATTGAAGCCAGTAATTCTTACTTCTCTGGTAGTGTAGTGGAATAGATTGAAGTCATGACGGCGAATCTTGTTTCCCCAACATTGCAGTTAAATGAATTGAAAACCCAAATCCTATTTCATTGTTGTTGCAGTGGAGTGGATTGAAGCACTAGTTCCTATACCTCTGAAGATGCAGTAGAAAGGAATGAGGCTATTTAAAAAAGAAGAGGAGCACCAAGGTCTAGTATGACCGGGCAAAATTGGGCTTTTTAGTCTTTGCTCTGTTCCCATTACATGACAACGAGCAAAGAGGGGCAACTGTAATAGCCCATTTTTGCCCGGCCCACTCAGAACAAGACCAACCCAAATATTCATTACACCAGTCCAAAAATTAACCCAAATAACTAAGGCCCATTATCAAATTTTTCTCAAACCCCAAATTAGCCTAAAACTAAAAATAAAAAAACCTAGAAGCTTCAGCATCCAGCCCCGGTGCCGCACGACCCACGTTGCAGCAACCGTTTCCACCCACGACGCATTCCTTCCACGACCCTCATACCTGCGAAAAACTAATCCAAACGGCAATAGATGTAAAAATAACAGAATACATTTAGGGTGGATGGTTTTTTGGATTATTATTTTGTGGGGGAAGGGATAGCAGTAGGAAAAAAAGGAGAGGAAAATAGTTTTTGTAAATTTTGGGTACATTTAAATCCAATTTCGAGTCTGTAAATGGGAGAGATGAAGGTTGTATTAGAAAGATATTAAAAATACAAAAGGAAAGACAAAAGCAGATTTTGAAGGTGATTTTTTTTTTTTGCTTTCTCTGTTATTGTTTCGTTTTTTTGGGGTGTGCAAACAGAAATAAGGAGGAGAGGAGAAGGTTCTTACCAGTGGTGCCGCGCCATTGATGCCCTTGCTGCGTTGCATCCGAATCGGAGTTGAAAGGGGAAGATTTCAGTGAGAAGCAGAAGAGAAAGAAGCAGTTCTTGCGGCTGCTGTTGCTGAAGTTGGAATGGGGTTTTGATTAAGGCTTCAAATGGGTTTTATTGGCTGCAATTGAAATGGGTTTTATTTATGGGTTATTTATGCTTTTAATCCTCTCATGTTTTCATCATTTCAAAACCACTGTTTTTGCTATTTTCAAATTTTTCCCTAAAACATTAAATTTGTTTGATTTTAATCCAGTGCTACGCAGCACTTTGGGAGAGGAGGGATTAATTTCCCTTTTGACCCTTCATGTTGCCGGAATTTCGCAAATTCATTCTCTATTTTAATTTGATTTTGTGTTGTTAATTTTGTTTTGATTCTAATTTAGTCCATTGTATTTGCTTTTACAAATTAAATTAAATATTAGTTTGTTAATACTATTATTGTTATTAAGTTGCTGTTATCTTTGTTATTATATTATATATTACTATTATTATATTATTATTGTATGTATGTATGTATGTGTGCGCATATATATAATATATATATTAAATGTTTTAAATATATATGTAGTACGTTTTATTATTATTATTATTATTATTACAAATTTTTTTTGTATATAGTTTATATATATATTATATACATTCATATTTTATAATTATTTATATTTTCATGTTTTATAATTCATATGTTTATACAATTTTATAATATGTACATATCATAGATTTTATTTTTATTTTATTTTTTCTTAGCCTTATATACATATGTATGCGTATATACTTTTATAATATATATATATGTTTTCTATATTTTATGATCCAAATATTTTTATATATACGTATACATAGATATATATTATTCTATACCTTTATAAATATATTTTTTATTTTAATTTTTTATATATACATATGTCCATATTTTTGATAATTACCAATATATTATGTTTATACATTATTATGTTTATTATTTTTTAAAATGCATGTACATTGCATTATTGATTCATTTTCGTGATCTTTGTATGTACATACATCAACATCTTATCATACTTTTAAAGAAAAATATATTTTGATTTTGGTCAAAATACTTAAATCATCATTTTTTTTTAAATTTTTTTTAAATATTTGGCAATCATGATTCTCGAGAAAGATCGTGTCCTAACTTACTGGATCGTGATCATTTCTCGATGAATTTAGCAAGCTAAGTATTTATTTCACAATAAATTTGCAATTTTCAAATAAAAGCTTATTCTCGGGAATGTAAAATGTCGGGTCCTAACTTACTGGTCGTGACATTTCGTCATCTCGAAATAAGAATTTCTAAAACAAAAAGCAATATTCGGTATTTTGAAGATTTAAAATATTGTGCCCTAACTTACTGGGTGTGGTGTTTTATTTCTTTGAAATGAGAATGTTTTATCATTTTAATACATTCACGGGTTAAAATTTTTTAAACTCTTTTCAAATTTTCGACATCAAGACATAAAATAATCAAATTTGGTACCGATTTTTGGGCGTTACGAGGGTGCTAACCCTTCCTCGTGCGTAACTGACTCCCGAACCTGTTTTCTCAAATTTTGCAGACCAGAATTGTTTTTATGGTGAGCCGATCACACCTTAATAAAGGATCGGTGGCGACTCTAATTTTTGTTTTTAAAGTCGATAACTTATTTTTGTTTTCAAAAAAATGGTTTCGACAAACTTCATTAGATCTCTATCTTTACACTTTTTCTCAATTATAGCATCTTTAGATATTAAATCAATTTGATTTATGGTTTAAATATTTCAAATTATTTTATTTAAGTTTTGGTTTCATGGGTTATGGTTTAAAACATCTTATTTGTTCATGAAAATGAATATTAATTGACTTCTTTATATTGCTATAGTAAGTTTTATAATTAAATAATATATTTGGCTAAAAACATATTAGTATGTAAATTTGTGTTGATAAAGCTATGAAATTTATGATTGTTCAGATTTAATTTAATTTGAATATAGATTACGTTCTTTTAATGTCTTTTATTATTTTGGTTATACAATTTGAAAATTTTCAATACTCATACATGCGTATGTAGTTTTAAAGACTTTTTGGGGAATGTCTAAATTGATTTTTGGGTTGGTTCTAAGATTGAATTTCAAATTTAATTGTTGTCATTTTTAATTCTTGAATTATTTTTGTTGAAAACATTTTCATAAACTTAAATGAGAATTACTATATTAATTTGACCGTCTGCATTTATATGAATCTTGTTTGTATTAGCCAATTGTTATTTGATAAGAAGCATTAAAACAATTCATGTGATTTGATTTTGTAAATGCCTTATATTTTCTTACTATATAACCTTAGGAAACTTGTTATTTTTGTAAAGTTGTTAAAGGTAATTCATACACTTTATATTTGTTAATTATTTAGAGAAATTATATGAACAATTATAAATGGAAAAGTTTTAGTGAACATGAGATGTATGATTTTGAAGTGAATTTCTTACATGTATGCAATGGTTTATGATTTTTTTTTTGTTAGCACTAGCATTATATCAAGTTTGATATTTTAAATGTTAGTTTTGCCCGTACATTTGATTTGCAATAAACTCCATGAATGATTTGGTTGTTTCTTTCTAGTTAATTGATAATGAAAAACTCTTGGGAAAAGGGTTTTAAAAGTATTTTGGATTGATCTAATGCCTTTTTAAAGGTCAAACATAATAATAAATTATCTGTTCCACTGATTTTGCACATCCCTTGAAGTGAATGATTGCAATAAATATAACAAATTGTATAATTACTTTTGATTATTAATGCCAATTTGAACATTTAAAGATTTTGGCATATTACCTGATTTGAATATTGCAAATTATATTTCTTTTATTGAGTTAATAACATTATAGACTTCACGTTGATGTAGACATTTATTGAAGTAAATATCATAATATTATTTATATGTGGATACAAAATAGAAGAAATGATGATAAAATTATAAATTGTCAAAATTTATATTGACATTATTAGTACAATTGAAAAATATATTAAAATAAACCAGAAGTTTACTAATATAAATACATTTACTATTTGGCGTGACCAGTTAAACCATCTTGAATTATATATGATGTGAAAATTAATTGAGATTTCATATAGACATTTATTAAAGAATCAGAAGATTCTTTAATTTTAAAAATTCTCATGTGTTGCTTGTTCTCAATGATAATTGATTATTACAAACTCACTAGTTAAAGCTGAGATCCAATGTTTTGCATTTTTGAAATGAATATGAGCCCAGTCATCCACCATGTGGATGGTTTTGATATTATATGATTTTGGTTGATGCATCTACAAAATAATCACATATGTGTTATCAATTTGCAACCTATTGTTTGCAAGATTGCTTGTTTAAACAATTAGTTTCAGATAATGCAATTAAGACAATTCATTTTACTATTACTGATGAGTTCATATCTCAATCTTTTTATAGATTGAGTTTAAAAAACTTTTGTAAAAGATTGCGCATAATGGTTTAGAGAAATTATTGATTAAACACCTCTGATTAATGTCTAAACTATTACTTGAGAGAATTAAACTTTCTATTTTAACATGAGATTATGTTGATTTACATGTTATAAATACTCCACATTACAATTGATTTTTGATCAAGAGCTAAATATTTCTCTTCTTTGAATTTTTGTATGTGTGTATATGTTCCAATTGCTCCACCACAATCCACCACAAAGCACAAAGATGAGTAACTCATCAGAAAAAGTTGGAAATATATATTAATTACAAGTTTCTTTATATTATTAGACATTTTGAATGTATTCGAGATTCAATTATGACATGATTTATAATTATAATTTTGATTCAATAGTTTTCTCAGCATTAAGGGGAGAGAAATAATAACTTGTAATGAGTTAAGGGGAGACTAATATGAACCAGAAGTTCAATAAGGATAACTCTTTACAAGTTAACTATAGATGTATTTACAGACTTAATGAGAACTGTTCACACCATTTTTTTGATAAAATGGGGTCAACTTGGGATTTTAAAAATGAAAACGAATATGGGAGTTGCCACCAATCTTTTTTGATAAGGTGTGATCGGGTCACCTCGTAAAATGGTTGTTTTTAATAAACAGTTTAATTTTATTAAAACAACAATTTTGGTCCACAAAAATCAGAAAACGGGTTCGGGAGTTGGTTATGTACGAGGAAGGATTAGCACCCTCGTAACGCTCAAAATTGGTACCTAGTTGATTAATTACTGCCTTAGTGTCGAAGATTGAAAACTTTAAAGAGATTTCTTTAAAGAGATTTAAAATACGACCCTTTATTGAAATGTTAAAAATTTTCGGGAAAAGGGAATCATATCCAGTAAGGTAGGACACAATGTCTTGAATTCCCGATGTGCGAATGAATGCCAAAAATTTACTTATTTAAAAGATATTTAGCTATCTCAGATTAAAAAAGGGATCATGCCTAATAAGTTAGGACACAATCTTTTCTTAATTCCCAAGATCGTTTAAAACTTGAGGAAAAAAGGATCATGCCCAGTAAGTTAGGACACAATCTCTTCTTTAATTCCCGAGATCGTTTAAAACTTAGGTTTGAAAAGATTCATGTATTCGGGTTTATCGAGAAAATCGAAACCCCGTAAGTTAGGGTACGACCTTATCAAATCTCAAAATACAAGCTTAGATAGAACAACATTTGAAATGCATCGAGTAAAAGGTACGCGATTTTATAGTAAAACATATAAATAAATCACAGGGTTAATTTACATAAAATGATGAATGCGATAATGCGAATGGTACTAATTAAAGGCGAAAGTAAAATAAATACATAAAAGATACGAGAATGAATAAAAACTAGAGCTAGGTTAAAAACGATAATAAATGATTACATAAAATAAATGATATATAAACGACTAAAAAGTTAATAATAGTAAAAACAATAATGGACACATAAATAAATAAATGTCGAGTAAAACAATAATAACAATAATGAAAATAAATAAAATTATAAAAATATAAAAATATATGTGAATGAATACAACAAAGTTTGAAAATAATATATATAAACAAGTAAATAATGATAATTTATATATATGTTTAAAAATATATTAAAAAATATGTATGTATATATGTATATATATAAATTATAAAGTATAAAAAATATACAAGTATGTACATATATATAAATTAAAAATATGTATGTATGTACATATATATAACAAAATCTAAAATTAAAAAGGTATAAATGAGTAAATAATAATAATAATAATAATACAAGATTAAAAGATATTTAAACTTAGATAAATAAATTAAATAGAAATACAATAACTATAATAATACAAAACTAATAACATAATATAATAATATAATAGTGAGGAATAAATAAATATAAAAATATTATAATAACTAAGTTAATTAACAAAATAACAAAAAATGACTAATTTAAATTCTAAAGCAAAGATTTAGGGCAAAATCAAAAATAAAATAAAAGGGAAGGACCAATCTGAACATGCGAATACATGGAGGGACTGAACAGGTAATTTTCCCTTCCCCCAAAACGCATAGTTTCATTAAGGACCAAATTGTAAACGCAAAAATTATGGGGTCAAATTAAAAAATAAAAATACTTGATTAAAAAGCCTAAAAAAGGCCGAAGGGCTAAAGGTGCAATTAGCCCTTCCAACGAAAACACGCGGATCCTGGCCTAGAGCGAGTCGGGTCGGGTCAGACAACCTTAAAACGACGCCGTTTTGGCATTTTAATGGGCTGAGCAAAACGACGCCGTTTTGCTTCCCTATTTAAACCCATTTTTTTCAAAAAATTCATTTTTCTTTCTTCATAAAAAAAACCCCCGAAAATCCTCTAAACTCTCCCCTTTTCTCATGCCTGGGGCCCGGCCACTGGCTGTCGTGCTGGCCGTCGGTCACCGGTGTCGACGCTGACATGCACGATGGCCGGCGAAGGTAAAAAGTCCCATTTTTAAGATCTTGACCCCCTGAGTTCAAATCTAAAGCCATAAATCCCAAAATGCTAGCAAAAATGCCCCCAAAGCTCGAGAAACCTTTCGATTTCTGGCCACCTATCCTCGAAGGTGAGTCCCTCGACCGTCCACGGCATTAACAACCCGAATACATATTAGTTTCATTATTCCTTTTCTCTTCTTGTTTGATTTTTGTATGCAAAAAAAAAACAATAAAACCCAATTAAAGAATCGAACCCAAAATGAAATAAAAAAAATCACCTTTGAAATTGGTTTTCTGTTTTTATTTCTCTCAATGTTCATCTGTTGCAAAAAGGGAAAATGAAAAGAGGACAAAAAAAGAGAAAAAAAACCCTTTATGTTACAAAAGTTGGCTTTTTTATAGTCGAAATACATGATTTTGTTTTTGTTTTTTCTCCTTTGTTTCTACTTGCGTGTTCTCCTTTGTTTTGCAGGTGGAGCAGGTGGTGCAAGTGGCCGATGTGACAGCGGCGGCGGTGGTTGTGGTAGGGCAAGTGGACGTGCGGCGTTTTTTGAAACCCTAGTTTGACTAATTGTTTTGCGTTTAACTTGGGTTTGGGTAATTGGGTCGATTGAATTGGACTGTTTGGGTTAGTTTTAGGTGGGTTTGGTATTTGGTTTTAGACTTGTAATGGGTTATTTGGGTAGATTTAGGTTATGGGCCTGTAACGGGTAAAATTAGGCTCGTACAGCAGCCCTTCTTTGCTCGTCATCATGTAACAAGGATAGAGCAAAGATTAAGAAAGACCAATTTTGCCCGGTCTCGCTGATTCTTGACTTGTTCTGGCACTACACCAAAACAGGCTTTTAGCAGCGTCTTTAGTGGCTTTTGTATAAAAAACGCCGCTAAAAATCAAGCATTACCGGCGCTTTTAAAAAAACGCCGCTAAAGATTAAGTATTAGTGGCCCTTTTTGGAAATCGCCGCTAAAAAAAAGAATTAGCGGCGTTTTTCGAAAAGCACCGAAAAAAACCAAGCCCAACGACGTCGTTCATTGAGTTTTCGGGGCTTTAGTGGCGTTTCTCAAAAAGCGCCGTTAATGCTCTAGCCTTTAGAGGCGTTTTTGTTGAAGCGCCGCTAATGCTTTGGTCTATAGCGGCGTTTTTGATGAAGCGCCGCTAATGCTGTGGTCTATAGCGGCGCTTTTGGGAAAGCGCCGCTAATGCTCTGGTCTATAGCGGCGTTTATGATGAAGCGACACTAATGCTCTGGTCTATAGAGGCGTTTTTTATGAAGCGCCGCTAATGCTCTAGTCTATAGCGGCGCTTTTGGGAAAGCACCGCTAATGCTCTGGTCTTTAGCGACGTTTTTGAATAAGCGCCGCTAATGCTCTGATCTTTTGCGGCGTTTTTCGAAAAGCGCCGCACAATGTATTTTATCTTAATTGGTTTATTTATATTACATAAATAAATTTTAATTTATTTCTAATTGAATATTTAAAATCTTTAAAAAAATAGTGACACGTAGAAATTAATTTGAAATAAAATACATGGAAAAATAAAAATACTATTATTTAAAATATTTTTAAAGTTTTTTGGGTACATAATTACTGATTGTGTTTTAATGTATATATTAAAAAAATTCTTATATAATCGTAAAAGAGATAGTATTAATTTTAAAATATTAAATTAATTATCACTATAGTTTAGGATTTTTTGTTTAAGGTATATGATTAATTTAAGATTTAAGGCCTGTTTAGGAGTTACTATTTTAAGGTTAATTTAGGGATCAATATGGATTTAGGGATTATGGTTTAAAGGCTGTGATTTAAGGTTTAGGGGTTTAGGTGTTAGACGTTAGGGGTTAATAGTTAGAGATTTAGGTTTTAAGAGTTTAAGGGTTGGGGTTTAAGGTTTAAGGGGTTGGGGTTTAGGGTTTAAAGGATAGAGATTAAGGGTTTAGGGTTTAGATAAATTAATGTTTTTTAATTTTATTATATTAACATTATGATTATAGTTTAAATTATTTAAGAGATAATAGATAAACTTTATATATATATTAAATGAATTAGGATTTAAGGTTTACTTGAGATTTATTAAATGATGAAATTTTATACAATCAATTAATGCTTTTATATTTAAAAATATTTAATCTAAACCATTTGATATATTTAAATATTAGATTATAAAAAAAAATTGATAAATATAAATTAAAAAAAGTAACAGATTAATATGGATAAGTAACTATCTATTTTGGATAGGACCAAATTATAACAAATAAAAATGAAATACAAAAACTAAAAATTATAATTTTTATCTAATTCTTTTAAATATTACTTAAAATTGCCAAAAAATTATTTATTTAAAATTTATATAAAAGATATAATAATTTAATATAAAAATTATAAAAAATAGACCAAAATTTCAAATGATTCCCCCTTCTTTGTTTCCCCCTTCTTTTTCCCAAAATCGATTCCCCCCATCCCCAGAAATCTTTCTTTTTTCCCCCATTTTATTTTTCCCAAACCATTTCTCCCCTACCCCGATTCCCTTTATTTTTCCCCCCAATTTCCCCAAATTGGCAGCCCTTTGCATCTCCTCAAAGGGTACAGATTCTGCTTCTCTCCTCCTGCTAAACGCCTTGTTCTTCTTGTTGGTAAACCCACCTTTCTTCTCTTTTTAGGGTTCAACCCCCCTTGATTTTGTTGAATAGGATTGATAGTGAAAAATGGCTTGTTGAGTTTGATGCAAATCTGGCAATTTAGCTAAATAAAAACAAAGAACCTTTTGGGTATGTTAGTTATTTACTTATTTTAGCTTTATACTAAAAGGCTAAGTTTTTTATATAATTGTTTCCTTTTCGAGTTTAGTTTTGATTGTTGTATGCTGGAGCTGGATCTAACATGGAAATTACTTCCTCTGGTTGTTTCTGGATTTCGCTTTCCCTAGATTTTGGCAACATTAAAAAGAAAATGATAAACTTGTTGCATGAAGAAACAAAAATCCAAGGCTTTAAAATGAGAGTTAAAAAGTAAATTATTGAAACAAATCTAAATGAAAAACAAAGTAAAACCCAGAAGAGGATCTAAAAGCTGAGGATTTCTATTTATTAAAAGACAAAACAGAAACGTAGAAAATCAACTGCCAACCAATAAAATAAAAGCCTTTAAAAAATCGAAGAAAAAACAAGAATGGAAGAAATTCAAAAAAAATAAAAAAATAAAAATCTTTGCTTGGATTTAGAGATAATGGAGATCGAAAGCGTATGAATTTGCAGGAAAATGAAGCTTGATGAAGTTGGATTGAGAAACAAATAAGAAAACCAACGGATTTATCAACTCTCCATAGCCCGCACACCAGCAAGAAGCTTGAGAGAAAATTAGAAATGTGTATATTAGTTATTCAGTATTGTGAATGTGGTTTTTATTTTTTGCCTTTAAATATATATTGAAATTTCAATTTAATATTTTGAGAAATAATTAAGATTTTAAATCAAAATAATTTGAATTATGCTATTTAGCTCGTGTTTTGTTTTTTTTTTATAAATAAATATTAATTTATCATTTGAGTCTACAAATATTTTGATTATTGTTGTTTATATAATAATTAATTTTATTGAAACTGTATAAAAATTCTAAAAAAAAAACAGTAGTAGTGTTGGATAGATTTTACAAATTCAAGATCTAATCTAAATTACTATTTTAATTACTGTTGTTCTAAAAAAAAAGTAGTAGTGTTTATAATTTTAAACTGTATTTTAAATTCACCTAAAATTTGTTGAATTTGTTTTTGATTCCCATATTGGTTTCATATACTTATGTCCTTAATATTGCAGTTGCTGACCTCGTATTGAGAAAAATATTTTATATAATCTCCCTTCAAATTAGCATTTATGCGTTGTGTGCTCAAAAGGCATGGATCTTTTATCTTATCTGGCTGTTACTTAGTGAGATAAATTACGTATGCTTCTACTCTTCAGCTTCTAGTATGTCTCCGCATGTTAATGCGTAAATGTGTTTGTGAGAACATCAGCAAAGATGATATTCAAAAGCTGTTTCCTAGTGAGGTTCTTCCTGAATTAGAAAGACTGTTGACACTTTTGCTGCAAAAGTTTCAAAGAGAATGGCGTGCAGATGTACACATGGATAAGGTCAGGAATTTTATTTTGCTCTATCTTAGGAATATTTATCCCAAATTTAGTTGGATCATGGATGGTATAGGTAACAATTTTACTTCTTAAATTAATTAAAATCAGGTTTCTTTGCCACGCTTAAAGACAATGGCTTGGAATTTGCCATGGATGCCTTTATGTTTCAGTTTCAAAATATAAATATGTTTTCTTTTTTTCCTTCTTTCAGGGTGAGACATAAAATGGAATTTTCTGCCTGGAAACCAATGCAATGTAATTTATCGTTTGTACACATAAAATGGTGCAGGCAAACTACTTCCCTCAAAATCAACTGCTTTTTAAAAAAAATAAATAAATAACCTGCGTATGTGAAGAAAGCAGCGGATCATGTTGCGTTGACTTTTCATTTTCCCCTAAACTTTAAACTCTCCGTCAAACAACCGGTAAATTCAATCTTACTTTTAAAAGAACTTGATTTCATAGGTAGTAATCTCCAATCACACTCTTAAATAAAGGTTTCATTCACTTCTTGGTAGGTTAACTGCTGGAATCTTGCGGTTGCTCAAGCTTGAAAAGTCACTTGGCAAAGAAGCCATGAATAAATTTAGCAACCTCGGTAAGTATGTTTCGACTAAGTTGATTCAGTTAAAAAGCTTAACATCTTACCGGACCTGAGTTGGAAGTTCGTTCTACCAACTTGTAGGAATCGAGGGTTTCGAAAAGATTTTCTCATCTGATAAGCTCAGTCAAGGCAGCAAGCTTCAAAGTATCACAACATTGGCTTTGCTTGCGGAGGCAGTTTCAGATTCACAAGCCAAGTGTGCCGCTCTCATCACTGAATCATCTAATTCAGAGTCTTCCCAGGTGAACCTTACTACCATTAAAGAACTTAAACAGAAACTGGATAACATGCATAGTTTACTGCTGCAATTGCGGGTTCAAATTTGAATTTCTTTATCAAAAAAATATTTGCTTTTGATCATATAGTTTTTACTCATTCTTTATGTATATAGTTAACATACTATAATTACATGTCCGAGTATATGAGGTTTATTAAGCATTGATGAAAGAAATTTAGTTGGTGTAATCCGAAATTTTGTTCTTGTTTTTTTTACTTAGTTATAAATAAGGTAACAACTAGTTCAATCGGTTCAATCATCGGATTTTAAATATTTTTGAGAATTTTTTTAAAAAAATTGAGGTTTTTTCATTATATTTTAGTTCATTTTCATCCTTTGTTTTTTGAAAAAAAAATTATGATATTTTTTTATGCATTGCTTCAAGTAAATTTAAAATTTTGGGGGGTTAAAAGTAAAAATTTTGTTAAAAAAAGTTAAATTGAATATATAATAATTGAGAGATTAAAATTGATCTTATTCCATTTAACTAAAGGTGTAAGGCCATTGTTTGCCCCCTAAGCATATATTCTGAATATATTCACAGACATTCATATATCCAAATGAAAATATTAATCTTTATAATAAAAAAATTGAAAAAATAATTAATTAACTTTATCTTCCAAAGTGTTTCTATTCGTCCTATGAATTGTGTTTCTACTTTATTGAACCCTGTTTCAGTCTATTTCTTTGTATCCTTTTGCAAGATGGTGTTTCTTTGGAATCTCTTGCTAAGGGTACTAAGAACTCAATGGGCTTGTCAACAATTGCACTGAATTGCACAGAAGGTGGTCACAATAAAAACCCTAGATAGTTGGCTATGAATTTTCTTGCTTTTTTTTTTCTAAGCGTCCAAAAGTATAGTTTTTTTTTATCATTTATTTAGGTGAACGGTTGTAGTAGAAGATCTCATGGGAATTTAGTTTAATTGATGAATGCTACTATGGTATAACAGCAAAAATTGTGAGAGTGGAGGTGGGGGAAAGAAGATGAAAGCAAAAAGGGAACTTGGTGATAGTGTAGACGGGGAACGAGACTTAAAATGACAGAGGGTTGTGGATTCACCATCTTCACCTCCTGAAGAGTCACTTGTGCCTTATAATGACGATGAAGATGATGAAAGGAGAGCATTGAATCACATAGGCAGCAGAGAAGAAGATGGTCATAGAGTTGAAAGTGAAGAAGATGAAGATGATCCATATGGGCTAGGATCAACTCTAGGGAGGTCAAATCGCCATTTTAGTATATAAATTTTCAAGTTTATTATTGTACATTTTGAACTTGTGCATTTTTTTTTGCAATCAATTAGTTGCACTATTTGAACTTGTAATTTTACTATTTAAATATTAACTTGATTTTTCAATATTTTAACTAAAAAAATTAATTTATTAGATGATTAAATACTATCTTTTTGACTAAAAGTATATATTTAATACTAATTAATTTTTGATATTAATAATGTTTGATTTTAATATTTAATATTTTTAAATGTTTTTTAAAAAATTTAGTGGCGTTTTTCCATAAATGCTGCCAAAGAACGAAATTTTTAGCGGCGTTTGTAATTAAAGCGTCGCTAAAAGTCTTGAGTTATAGCGGCGTTTGTTGGAAAAGCGTCGCTAAAGGTCTTGATCTATAGCGGAGTTTGTGAGAAAAGCGTCGCTAAAGGTCTTGGTCTATAGCAGCGTTTGTGATAAAAGCGCCGCTAAAGGTATTGATCTATAGCGGCGTTTGTTAGAAAAGCGCCACTAAAGATCATGGTCTTTAGCGGTGTTTGTTGGAAAAGCGCCGCTAAAGGTCTTGATCTATAGCGGCGTTTGTAGGAAAAGCGCCGCTATAGGTCTTGATCTATAGCGGCGTTTGTGGAAAAGCACCGCTAAAGGTCATGGTCTATAGCTGCGTTTATTTTTTAAAACGTCGCTAAAGTTAGCGACGCTGTCATTAGTGGCATTTTTCGCGGCGCTTATCAAAGCGCCGCAAAGACTTTTAGCGGCGCTTTGGTGTAGTGTGGTGCTTCTCTTTTCATGTAGCTTTATTCCAGTCTATTGTGTCTTGTTGCTTCGATCCACTCCACTGCAACTTCAGAAAAAGATACGACTTGTAGCTTCAATCCACTCTGCTGCAACTTCAAAAGGGACAAGATTTGTGGTTTCAGTCTGCTCCACTGCAACGTCAGGGAGATAAGGTTTGTTGCTTCAACCTGCTTCGCTGCGACATAACTTCAGTGGTAAGATTTGCTATCTTTAATATACTCCACTGCAACTCCAAGGAGATAAGACTCGTTATGGTAGATTTAATCCGACCTATTGCAACTTTAAAGGTATAGGATTAGCAGATTCAGTCTGCTTCACTACAACTTCAGGGAGATAAGACTTGCATATTCAACCTGCCCCACTGCAACTTCAGGGGGATAAGGTTTGCTACTTCAACCTGCTCTACTGCAACTTCAAGAAGATAAGACTGATTTATTTTTAACCTGCTCCATTGCAACTTCAGGGAGATAAGGTTTAGTATGATATGCTTTACTGCAGTCTGCTCCACTACACTTTAAGGAGATAAGACTGGTGGCTTAAATCTACTTCCCTACTACCTTGGGAAGATAAGATTCGCCGCCTTTAATCTGCTTCACTACTGCTTAGGGAGACAACATCTACAATCTTCAACCTACTCCACTGCTTCTCAAGGAGACAAGGCTGGTATATTCGATCTACTTCGCTGCCAATATAGGAAGTCAATATCTGCTGCTTTCAGTCTTAACGCCAGGGAGATAAGATTCGCTGCATTCAGCTTTAATCTACTCTGCTTTAGCTTTAATCTATTCCACTGTAACTCCAGGGAAATAAGATTTATTGTTGTAGCTTCAATCTATTTAACTGCAATGTCAGGGAAGTAAGATTCGCTGTTGTAGCTTCAATCTATTCCACTGCACCTTTAGGGAAGTAAGATTCACTGTTGTAGCTTCAATCTTTTTAACTGCAATGTCGGGGAAGCAAGATTCGCTATTGTAGCTTTAATCTGTTCCACTACACCGCTAGAGAAGTAAGATTCGCTATCTTTAATTTGCTTTGCTGCAAACTATGGTGTCTTCGATCTGCTTCGCTGTCAGTACAGGAAGACAAGATTTGCTATCTTCAGTCTACTCCGCTGCAAACCCAGGGAGGTAAGACTAGTGTCATCGATCTGCTTCGCTGTAAGTACGGGAAGGCGAGATCTATTATCTTCAGTCTGTTTCGCTGTCAGAACAGGAAGGCAAGGCTGGTGTCTTCGATCTGCTTCGCTGTCAGTACAGGAAGGCAAGATCTGCTATCTTCAGTCTGCTCTACTATCAGTATAGGAAGGCAAGGCTGGTGTCTTCGATCTGCTTCGCTATCAGTATAGGAAGGCAAGATCTGCTATCTTCAGTCCACTCCACTGTCAGTACAGGAAGGCAAGGCTAGTGTCTTCGATCTGCTTCGCTGTCAGTACATGAAGGCAACATCTACTATCTTTAGTATGCTCCGCTGTCAGTATAGGAAGGCAAGGCTGGTGTCTTCGATCAGCTTCACTGTCAGTATAGGAAGGTAAGATCTGCTATCTTTACTGATCTGTTCTTTAGGGAACATGACCTGTATAATCTATTTTATGAACCTAATTATGCCTAACGATTAAGATGACATGATTAGAATGAATCAAATGCTCCTAACTAGACGTGTATGAATGATGTTTGCATGAATGCAGAATGTTATTTTTTCGAGAATGATCTCTCTTTAACGCTTAGGTTGTTGTTGCTCGAAGTTTATTAAGGTTTTATCACTGACATGCTATAATGCTTTCTTGCTCGACTGACATCTCCAAAGAAACACTTAATCAGATTACCCCCACTGTAAACTTCAAAGTTCAATCTACTGATGCAAAAAGTTGTACCATCATTCCCCTACTGTAACCTAAGGGTAGAAAAATATGGCTTTTTCCCAATCCTCTCTTATCGCAATTCAAGGATACAGAATGTGAAGCTCTTTAGTCTTTTACCCCATTCCCAGGGTGTCATACTAAATCCTCATGCACCAATGAAGAATTTTCTTCTCCCAGGAAACCTCTTCTTCTTGCTTGGTGAACATTGCTTGTTTGTTCATTGAAGCTCTGGCATCTTGTCATTTTGTTCAATCAATGTTTTGACGACAAAATCCAAAAGTATGGTCTTAATTTAGACTTTTCCTTTTTAGATATTTCAACTTTTAAGCTTGGTGTTTTCTAAACAATAGTTCTGTTTCAGGTTCCTATATTATTTAGAAACTTCTAGAGTAATATACAAAACTTCCTTTGTGAAAGTATTATTAGTCTATTAATCATTATTCCAATGCAACATGCTTGGAAAAGATCATGACGAAAAAAATAGAATTGATTTGGGAGCATAGCTTGAAATAAATTATTAAGGATATCAAGAATAAAAAAAGAATTGATTGGGGAACACGTATCTTGGAAGAGAATGAAGTATTCCAAGAACAAAAAATTCAAAATAAATAGTATAAAGACTAGGTGCCCTAGATATCGCAGCTTGAACTTCTCTGTACAAACTTTCTGAAGACCATTCTGAGTTTGACATGTGTTTAGGAGATCTACAGGACTTTGTCGATGCCCCAAGATGTCGCCTACCCTTTCCTGTTGATTCGGGTATAGCAAGATTACCACATGCCCCAATCTAATCAAAATTTGAGCTACTTTGGTCATCTCATGCCCCTCTCCTTTTTCTTTTTCTTTTATTTTCTTTTTCTTCTTTTTATTTTTGAAATATTTTTATTGAATCCAAACTCATAGGGTTAGGCATGTTCTTGTTATCCCTTCTTATCAAAATCAACGCTTTTCTAGATAAGGCCTTCCACATAAGGTCCTTCCCAGTTTGACATTCACTTTCTTATGAAGTTCTTTTTTGTATGGGAAAGATCTTCTTCAATACTAGGCTCCTCTCGTGAAATCCTCTAGGGTGAACTCTTTTTTTTTTGTGAGCTCGCATCATTTGCTTTTGGCACATTTGACCATGATGGATAGCTTTGAACATTCATCTTTAATCAGGATTAGATTCAAAAACTTAAAGAAAAAGAATCTTGTCTTCAATAGGTAAAATCGCGATAAGCCCAAGAGAAAGGCATTACCCTGGCAGAATTTTTTTTAGCCTCTACTGCACTGTTCACTTTGGGGCGACATGGTGTTATTGTTGAACTGACTACAAACTTTTGATGTTGTGCTGTTGTTCAAATTTAGTGCATTGTCAGATATGATCCTTTTTGGCATTCTATACCAACATATGAATTTTCAAGAATTTGCTGACTGTCGACTTTGTGACATTGGCATATGAAGCGGCTTCTACCTACGAAGATAAATCGATGACCGCTAGAATCTTTTGGTGAGATCAACCCAATGACCTTCATGCCCCACATAGGGGAGAAGTCATGTATTCTAATGATTCTTTGTAGGGTAGGATCTATTTTCTATCTTGTTCTACCATCCTCAATAAGTCCAGAGATAGGCTACAACTATGTCATCTTCAAAGTCATGAGATCCCTCTAAAAACATGTCTCACTCAAAAGGAGATTCTAAGTCTGTAGCAGTGTCACTCATGTTGTTGATATCCTAGGACCTATTGTAGGTATAAAATAATATATAAAAAATGTATAAATTTAAGAATAATTATCTATATAGTATAATTATGAATGAAAGATTGATTTGGAAGAAAATTTAAAAGAATGAAAGAATCAAAAATAATTATTCGTAAAGAATGAAAGAATATTGGCTCAAAAATGATCGCAAATATATATTTTATTAAAATAACGACGTTCAGACATAAGCCTATTTCACAAAAGAGTTCTTATTGCCTCTAGGCTAAAAGCAATGAGTGTGTTCTGGATATTACTCTGAGCAAGCTCTAAATACTACAGGGATTTCTTCTACAGTCCGATTATTCAGAACACTCCCAAGTTTATAAGGGCGAATATCTAACAAGGTCCTTTTTTAATTGCGTCTTCATGTATGGCATTGATGTGAACGTTTCTCAATACTTTTTCATACATCACATTCACCCCATTATCAATGTGATTGGGTAGCGAATTTTCTGCACTAGATGAATCATCAAATTTGACAATGCCCATACTGATAAGCCATTCAACCACTTTTTTAAAGGCAATGCAATTTTCTATGAAATGTCCCATAATTCCCGCATGATAATCACATTGTGCATTCGTGTCGTACCATTTATGGTACGGAGGTTGTGGGGGTTTTGAGTAGAAAGGGGCAATAAAATCCTCATCGAATAAGCTTTGATACAGCTCTTTATACGACATTGGAATTGGCGTGAACTGAAGTTTCTTAGTGTTTTGTCTTGTTCCAGATTCTTGTCTTGATGAGCCTTGTTGGTTAGTGATCATTTTTCTTGGCTGATTCACCGTAATTGGTTTTGAATAACCCTTATTATATGTACTCGTGTTATTCACCTCATTTTTCTTTTTCTTCTAGGATGACCTTTTATTATTCTCCTCAGCATCAATCTTTCCGCTCCTTATGACACTTTCGATCATCTCACCATTCATGACTATGTCAGAAAAAATTTTTGTGGCACTTCCTAGCATATGTGTGATGAACGGGGCTTTCAATGTATTAATAAAGAGCACTGTCATTTCTCTTCCCAGGAGTGGTGGCTGAACTTGGACGGCAATCTCCCTCCACCTTTGTGCGTATTGCCTAAAACTTTCATTCGGCTTATTTTCCATATTTTGCAGGGTGATTCTATGAGGGACCATATTTTCCATATGATTGTACTGCTTCATAAATGCTTGTGCTAAATCCCTCCAAGAACTAATTTGGGTACTGCTAAATTGATTGTACCACTTAAACGCTGCCCCTGTGAGGCTATCTTTAAAGCAGTGTATAAGCAGTTGGTCATCGTTAACGTATCCAGTCATACGCCTACAGAACATGGTAATATGAGCTTCAGGGCAACTAGTCCCATTGTATTTCTCAAATTCTGGCATTTTGAATTTGTAGGGGAGTACCAAATTCGGGACCAGACTCAGATCTTTAGCATCAATCCCACAATAGCTCTCAGTACTTTCTATTGCCTTGAATTTCTCTTCAATCCATTTCCGCCTTTCTTCTAGCTATTTTGGTAATTCTTCCTTTGTTTTTTTAGCCACTTTGTCAAAATCGGGTACGATGGGATTGATAGGGGCTTCCCCGGGATGAGAACCTAATCCAGCTTGGAAATTCATTGGCATTAAGGTACCAGCCTGAAACTGCTGAGGCCTGATTGTAATAGAGGATCTATGTGGGTGCACCTCAGCTTGGGTTTGCACATGTGGAGGAGTGAAGCCTGGAGGATAGAGAGATCCATCATTATTTCCTTCTTCAGCATTAACCATGGGGTATTTTCTTTTGTCGTTTCCCCCAGCCAACAGTTGCATCAACTGAGCCATCATGCTTCTTTGAGACTCCAGCATTTTGCCCCTCATATCTTGTTGAATTTTTTCCAACCGCTCCTGCATTTGGTCTTGCATCTCCTTTTGGAGTTGTTCGAGCCTTTCCAATCTTTGATCCATATTTTTCCACTTTGCCTGAGTACCGTAAGAGTGTTTGGTTGATTGGTTTTCCAGATTAGTTAAGGAATAATTTTAATCAATTAGGTCCTTTTAATAACCTTTAATGCATATGATGTCATGTAATGCAAATGCATGAAATGAATGCCTAAATAGATATTGACTCTAATTCAATTACATTTAGAAAACTTTATTAGAAAATAAACTTCTTTACATAAAACAGATGCATGTACGGCCTCGCCCTCATATTCCAAGAGACAACATCGATCATTTCCTTCATCTGTATGTTTAAGATAAATCTCGCAAATTTCCAATGGATGTCACTATTAGCTCCTTTTGCTTGATCCTGGTCGTGATCTATTGTCTGCCTATCCTTATAATGCTCATCAGCTTCTTTAAGGAAATTGTAATGTCGAAGGCTCTTAGACAATCATCTTGAATCCTCGGGCCACGAAGTAAAGTAACAAACTCTTCCATCGCCCTTCTTGTGTTTCTCGGAATATATTCAGGTAGCCGTATTATTTTCCACTTTATCAAGAAATTCGTATTCCACGACAAAATTTCTAATTTAGTAATCGAACTTGAATCAACATCTCTTTTCTAAGAGGCAAATGCAATGCAATCATAATCAAAACAAAAACAAACAAGTTAGTACAAAGGCAAACGAGAAGAAAAAAAAGGTACCTAGTCGGGTAACCACTAGGGGTTTGGAGTGGTTCTACATAGGGTAGGCTCTTAGGGCTCACTACATGCGGTTTGACTCTAAAGTAAAGGGTACCTGAACCAGTAGATTCCTCGATCCTCACCCATCATAGGCTCATATAGACCAAGTTCAGTTCAGGGGAATACATTTCCCTATGGCCATGCGAAGATGAAAATCTCACGAAGACATAGGTACGGATGTATCCCGGAAGCGATTCACTATCCCATGCGAAGGTGAAAACCTCACGAAGGCGTAGTTTCTCACTCCCACTTAAAAGGGTATAACCGAATGGTCATGCAATACAATGTGCAGAAATATACCAAAACTTAAACTAACACAGCAATTATAAACCACAATGATGAATATCATAATAAAGACGGATGAAATGCAACGAAAGGATCGTATATTTTAAATCAAGTTTTCAATTTTTGACAAAAAGACAAAAATTAATCAATTTACGGCTTGACTCTCTTGGGTCCCCAGTGGAGTCGCCAAGCTGTTGACACCATTTTTTTGATAAAACGGGGTCGACTTAGGATTTTAAAAATGAAAATGAATATGGGAGTCACCACCAATCCTTTTTAATAAGGTGTGATCGGGTCACCTCGTAAAATGGTTGTTTTTAATAAATGGTTTAATTTTATTAAAACAATAATTTTGGTCCACAAAAATCAGAAAATGGGTTCGGGAGTTAGTTACGTACGAGGAAGGATTAGCACCCTCGTAACGCCCAAAATTGGTACCTAGTTGATTAATTAGTGTCTTAGTGTCGAAGATTGAAAACTTCAAAGAGATTTAAAATACGATCATTTATTGAAATGTTGAAAATTTTCGGGAAAAGGGAATCATAGCCAGTAAGTTAGGACACAATGTCTTGAATTCCCGATGTGTGAATGAATGCCAAAAATTTACTTATTTAAAAGATATTTAACTGTCTCAGATTAAAAAAGGGATCATGCCGAGTAAGTTAGGACATGATCTTTTCTTAATTCCCAAGATCGTTTAAAACTTGAGGAAAAAGGATCATGCCCAATAAGTTAGGACACAATCTCTTCTTTAATTCCTGATATCGTTTAAAAAACTTAGGTTTGAAAATATTCATGTATTTGAGTTTATCGAGAAAATCGGAACCCCATAAGTTAGGGTACGACCTTATCGAATCTCAAAATACAAGCTTAGTTAGAACAACATTTGAAATGCATCGAGTAAAAGGTACGCGATTTTATAGTAAAACATATAAACAAATCATAGGGTTAATATACATAAAATGATGAATGCAATATTGCAAACGGTACTAATTAAAGGCGAAAGTAAAATAAATACGTAAGAGATATGAGAGTGAATAAAAACTAGAGCTAGGTTAAAAACGATAATAAACGATTACTTAAAATAAATGATATATAAATGACTAAAATGTTAATAATAGTAAAAACAATAATGGACACATAAATAAATAAATGTCGAGTAAAACAATAATAACAATAATGAAAATAAATAAAATTATAAAAATATAAAAATATATGTGAATGAATACAACAAAGTTTGAAAATAATATATATATATAAACAAGTAAATAATGATAATGTGTATATATGTTTAAAAATATATTAAAAAATGTGTATGTATATATGTATATATATAAATTATAAAGTATAAAAATATACAAGTATGTACATATATATAAATTAAAAATATGTATGTATATATATATAACAAAATCTAAAATTAAAAAGGTATAAATGAGTAAATAATAATAATAATAATAATAATAATAATAATAATAATACAAGATTAAAAGATATTTAAACTTAGATAAATAAATAAAATAGAAATACAGTAACAATAATAATACAAAACTAATAATATAATATAATAATATAATAGTGAGGAATAAATAAATATAAAAATATTATAATAACTAAGTTAATTAACAAAATAACAAAAAAAGGACTAATTTAAATTCTAAAACAAAGATTTAGGGCAAAATCAAAAATAAAATAAAAGGGAAGGACCAATCTAAACACGCGAATACATGGAGGGACTGAACAGGTAATTTTCACTTCCCCCCCAAAACGTACAGTTTCATTAAGGACCAAATTGTAAATGCAACAAATTATGGGGTCAAATTAAAAAATAAAAATACTTGATTAAAAAGCCTAAAAAAGGCGGAAAGGCTAAAGGTGCAATTAGCCCTTCCAACGAAAACACGTGGATCCTGGCCTGGAGCGGGTCGGGTCGGGTCGAGTCGGATAGCCTTAAAACGATGCCGTTTTGGCGTTTTAGAGGGCTGAGCAAAACGAAGCCGTTTTGCTTCCCTATTTAAACCCATTTTTTTTTCAAAAAATTTCATTTTTCTTTCTTCCTAAAACCCCCCCAAAATCCTCTCAACTTTCCCCTTTTCTCCGGCCTGGGGCCCGGCCACTGGCCACCGTGCTGGCCGTCGATCGCCGATGTCGGCGCCGCCGCGCACTGTGGCCGACGAAGGTAAAAAGTCCCCTTTTTAAGATCTTGAGCCCTTGAGTTCAAATCTAAGGCCAAAAATCCCGAAACACTAGCAAAAACGCCCTAAAAGCTCGAGAAACCTTTCGATTTCTGGCCACCTATCCTCGGAGGTGACTCCTTCGGCCGTCCACGGCATTAACAACCCGAATACAGGATAGTTTCGATAATCCTTTTCTTTTTTTGTTTTATTTTCGTATGCGAAAAAAAAGAACAATAAAATCCAATAAAAGAATCGAACCCAAAATGAAATAAAAAAATCCCCTTTTAAATTGGTTTTCTATTTTTATTTCTCTCAAAGTTCGTCTATTGTAAAAAGGGAAAATGAAAAGAGGACAAGAAAAGAGAAAAAAAACACACCCATTAAAATCCAATAAAAGAATCGAACCCAAAATGAAATAAAAAAAATCCCCTTTTAAATTGGTTTTCTATTTTTATTTCTCTCAAAGTTCGTCTATTGCAAAAAGGGAAAATGAAAAGAGGACAAAAAAAGAGAAAAAAAACACACCCATTTATGTTACAGAAACTGGCTTTTTTATAGCTGAAATACATTATTTATGTTACAGAAATTGGTTTCTGCTTGCGTGTTCTCCTTTGTTTTGCAGGTGGAGCAGGTGGTGCAAGTGGCCGGCGTGACAGCGGCAGTGACTGACGCGCGGCGGTGGCAGCTGTGGCAGGGCAAGTGGACGTGCGTCGCCTAGGGTTTCAGAAAAGCTGAAACCCTAGTTTGACTAATTGTTTTGGATATAACTTGGGTTTTGGTAATTGGGCCGATTGAATTGGGTTGTTTGGGTTAGTTTTAGGTGGGTTTGGTATTTAGTTTTAGGCTTGTAATGGGTTATTTGGGTAGGTTTATGTTTTGGGCTTGTAACGGGTAAAATTGGGCTTGTACAAGAATAACCAAGTGTTATATACTATCTACTATTTTAATTTGAATCAAAGTCCTAATAGGATAGTCAGTTAGAATAAATAATAGATTGATCGGTTCCAAAGATTAAAATTCTTCTAGATGGTCATATAGTGGAGGTGGGTGCTCCAGAAGAGACCCAAGACATAACTAATATATAAGTAAAACTTCAGAAAAGATTCAGGTACCTAAAACTAAATTTTAAAATAATAAAAATAAGAGATTTCAATAAGTTATGTCAATTTGAGAAAATGTGGAACCGAATAATAAAAGTGGTTGACAATGATTTTGTATGCAATATTATTATTGAAATAATGAGACAAAATGAGGATTTTGAATAAATCTATTGAGAAATATAGATATGGAATAAATTGATCAAAATAGAAAGACGCAACTCAAGTATAATTAAATTCGTAGAGTTTTTGGACCAGTAGTCTAAATATCTAAAGGTATAAAGCCAGGGATGATGCAATTGAAGTAGTTTTGTAAAAGTGGAATAAATAGATGAAGTCTTCCGCTAAGTCCTGGCATTGGTTATGAAAAGATATAATATGCTTTTGTGGTGGATGCAATAACCTTTAGATATATTATTAAATTGAAAATTTATAAACGATTTAACTTGTGTCAAATGGTTATTGTTACAACCTTTTATGAATCACTATATAGTAAAGTTTATATTAAAATCTTTGAAGGATTTAGGATGCTAGATGCAAATTGAAATTCTCGAGAAATTGTTCATTGATATAATTGAAATAATTTGAACATATGTGGTAAATTTGACTTAGTGAATAGTAGTTGAAAGAGGATTATAAAATGATCCAAAATACCTATTTGTATTTTTATAGAAGGATCATGATTAAAGTTTGCTATGATTAAAACTCTTGAAGAGATCAAAATATATTTCCCCAAAAGTTTCCATCACTCATGATTTTCAAAAGAATGGTGATATAAATGCTTAGTAATACATTCAAACAGTCATTTGAAAAACTAGTATTCAAGATTGAATATGTAGAATATGAGAAAGTATGATGTTTTCATGAGGTGGAGTAAATACGCATTGTACTCTTTTTCCCTTAACCGAGGTTTTGTCCTATTAGGTTTTCCCGGTAAGGTTTTTAATGAGGTAGCATATTATACGTATTATAGATTGTGTACCCTTTTTCCTGCATTAGGTTTTTATCCCACAGGAATTTTCCTAATAAGGTTTTAACGAGGCACATTATCTACCAATAGACATCTAAGAGGGAGTGTTATGAACATTTTATAAAGTGGATGTCCATCATGATCAAGATAAAGTTTTGGTGTATTTTAAATTCTAATAGTTATTAGAATTAGATCTCTACTTCTTTTATACTTCTTATGCCTATAAATAGAGACTCTGATGAAATATTGTAATCATCTCTTTTGATCAATAAAGTACATCCTCTATTGCTTTCATATTTTTTTTGTTCTTTATTCTCCCCGTCTCTCTTTAATTCATAAAAATTATAAAATAAATAAAAATATTATTCAAATATGTTTAGATAATTGTGGTTTTTTAATTTGTATTGCATATTTCGAATTCTCAATTGATCTACCCTATTTGCACTAGAATTATCATGTTCGATGTTTAATTAATTTGTATATTTGTTAGGATAGGGAGACGTGTGTCTGTATATGGGTATGGATATGGATATGGATATGTGCTTCATATGGTATATTTAATATTTTCTAAAAAATTGGTTCCACTTTTGGTGGATTATATGTTTATACTTACTTTAATTGCGCTAGGAATTCTTTTTAATAGAAAAATGAACTTTACAAAATGCTAGAAAGAGATAAAAGGAGATGTTACATATAGTTGTAGGCTCTCCTCCCTATCAAAAGCTAACTTAGTAATATGATTCGCTTCTTTATTTTCATCTCTTGGAACATACTCAATTGACCAATCTTTCTCATTTCACAAGAGTTGTATAATGCGCCTGATTAATGCTGAATTTGATCTTTTCAAAATGGACTCCTTGATCTCCCCAATCACTTTTATGTTATATGTCTGCACTAAAACTTTATCATGTTGTCTTCCTTGAACCAATGTCACACCATCAAGAATACCTCACAGTTCAACTTCAAACATAGAGCATTTCCCCAATCTATGATTAAACCCAAGGATCCATTCCCTATTGTGGTCTCTCAAAACTCCTTTTGCAACTGCATAACCAGTATTGACTTTAATTGCTCCATCGAATCTTAATTGAACCCACCTTTTTGTTTTCACCTTCTCCTTCCTCAATATATGCCTCAATGAACTTCCTCCCTTACGAGCAGAGATGTATTGTTTAACTCAACTATACACACCTTTGACAATCTCTTCAAAGCTCCATGGTACTCCCTAAAAATACTAATATTTTGATTCTTCCAGATCCTCTAAGCAACTATGCCAAAAAGGCATGTCTAATCTACATTCCTCAAGATGATATTGTGTTGATTATGCAAGTTAGACTCAATTTTTAATTTATGACTAGAATTCTAAATTGATTTCAACTTTTAAAATAGTATAAAATGATAGAAAGATGTAATTAATATATTATTGATATTTTAATGGTTCAATTAATATATTTAAAGTTTAGAGATAATTTAAAATCAGGTGATGGCTTAGGGGCATTTGATGAAATTAACCCTTATACTTATGTTGGTGTTATAAGTAAATTATTAATTTAAATAAAAAAGAAGAAAAATATTATGATTTTAGATTAATTTTTTTTAAATCAAGGTAATTATATCTATAATTTATAATCTATACAATGTAGCTGATTGAATTAGTGCCAAAATATGATATACAAATGAAAAAATATCAAAAATTATTTTTAATAAATTATTAAACATTATCATAAGGTTATTAATGTCATTTAATAATTTATATAAAATTATTTAAAAGTAACTTGAAAGAGTAATATCAAGGTTTGTAACGTTATCCCTAATGTATTAAAGAAAATGCCTCAACCAATTATGTAAGGAGTTATTTATTTAATTTATAATATTTATAAATTATGTTAATTGATTTTTTTTATATAATCATAGATGTTCTTATCCATTTTAGGATTTGAGTCTAGTCTTATTCAGGTCGCGAGTGATATTAAAGTAAAGTCCTCTCAATAATGAGGACTTTAATAGTTAAACTTGGTCAATATTCAAACTTGGTCCAAATGCTTAGGAAAGAAGTCCACTTCCATTTCTTCTAACCATTTGTTGGTATGTCAATTTGATTATGATTCTAATAAAATTAACTTTAAACATTCATTCTGTAACAAACCAAAAATCGGGTTAGAAGAAATTGGGTTTTGAAACTAAAAGCGGTCATCCCTCGATTATGAGTTTAGATTTTGGAAATTTTTAATAAATGAATTAATTTAGTTCAATGGTTAAGAGTTCTGGTTATATATGAGGTTCTGGATTTGAACCATATCTCTTGAAATTTTGCTACTTTGATTAAATCCTTATTTTGGACATGTGGGTTATAAGTTAAATTCAGTCACCTAATGATAAGAATGAGCCTCTTGGTTCATTGGCTAAGCATTAGTCTACTTTTTTGTCTTGTGTTCAAGTCTTTACGAAAGTAATACGAAAATGTTTTTATTTTGTTACCTCGTCAGGTAGTTTTAGTTAGTTTTAAATTAATCAATTCCTTCAACCTCCTTTGTTTTTGTTACATTTGTTTTATTTCCTTTTGTTACAGAATTGAAGTGAGCTTTTATAAAAAAATATAATAATGACAATTTAAGCTTAACAAACAAGATAATGAGACTTATAACATGAATAATGATCTCACAATTGAATAAGATAGCCCAAAATTTTTATCCTTTTTCTTTTTTTCATTTTTTTAAAAACAAAGAAAGCTTGAATGATTGAATATTGATAGATAACTTACCAAAATCTAATCTCGACTAAAGGGAAACAATAAAAGGGTAATTAAGAAATTAATGGGGTTTTAAGGGTTAAAATAATGGGTGATAAATGAAAAATTAGGATTTAGGCTCAAAGGGGTTTACTAGTAAGCAATAAAGTGGGCAGACTATTTAAAGGCTGAGTAGGTTAAATCTTAAGTGTCTCTATCATCTCAATATACCAAATCATTAATGTGGTCTTAACATACATAACAAAACAAGTTCTAGAATAACAAACCTAATTGACATACTCAAAACAAAAAATAACATGAGCATAAAAGGATGTATGCTTTAAAGGCTCAAAAGCTCACAAATAAAGTTATAATTGAAGACAATTATTAATTTTAGAGAGAAAACCTAAAATAAATTTTCTAAAAATATCTTATCATGCTTGACTCTCTCATGCATTAAAGTAAAAATAAAAATGCATAAAAAATCTACAAATTATTACAAAGAAGAATTAACAAAAACTCTAGATTTAGAAAAGTTAATTCTCATGCAAAAATTAAGACAATTGCTTTAGAAAACATGCAAGTAAAAATTCAGAGGCTAAATCAAATGATAGTTTACAATTGGCCCTACACTTAAGATGTGCATTGTCCTCAATGTACAAACAAAAAGAAACATAATAAACATTACAAAGTAATAAAATGAAGAGGAAACTAAAATTGCCCTGAATTGGGGTGATGCTGTAGGGATAAATAAAGCTTGAGGAATTGGAGATCCGATGTTAAGTACAATTATCCTTGCTCAATCAGAAGAAGACAAAATAAAATAAAAATAAAGAAAACGAAACTAGAGGAAAGTAGTCTAAGTCATGGTTAAGTCTAACAATAGTATAAAACCCCGGATATTAAAAAGAAACTAAAAGGGAAAATATCAAATATCAACATATCGCTGAATATCAAGATCGAAAGGCTCGGGAGCAACAGTATGAACTGGTGTTGAAATGTGAAAGTGTTGGCATAGTTGCTATAAATTTTTGGATTTTTCAGCAAGAAAAGAAAAGAAAACAAATGAAGCAAGAGAGAAAACTAAAAATGGAAACTCAGCAAAGATGTAACTGAAAAACTCTAATATTTTCATTCAAATTTTGAAAGATATACGAGTTACACAAGTAATTGGACAGTTACCTAATAGTTAACTGCTCCCACTTAATACATAAACAAAAACTTACTTACATTGTACAGAAAAGATAGCTAACATACTAGCTATTACATCATTACAAATCAGTCAAAAAATCCTACTAACTTTGCTATCAAAATACAAAAGAACTAGATAAAGTTACATAGGAACAAATCACTCAAAATAAGTTGCTGCATTCGGACCAGCTTCATTTCTTCACTTCAGAACAATGTTGCTACTTTGACAGAGGTGAATTTTGCTGCAGCTGGTCTTTTGCTGCAATGCAGGCCAAAGCTCAACACTCTTCCTTGGACTGTATGCAACAAACACCAATCTTTCTTTTCATGATTTCAAACTTGTTAGCTCCTAATAGCTTGGTCAAAATATCAGCCAATTGAGTTTTTGAGCTGCAATGGACAAGGCTGACCTCCTTTGATTGCTCAGCTTCTCGAACAAAATGAAATTTAATTTTAAAATGCTTAGTCTTACCATGGAAGACTGGATTTTTGGCTATGGCAACAGCTGATTGATTATCAACTTTGATTTCAGTAGGCTAAGCTTGCTCTTCACTCAAATCACATAAAAGCTTTTTAAGCCAAATAGCTTGATTAACTGATGCTGCAGCTGAGATGTACTCTGCCTCTGATGTAGATTGAGCAACAATTTGTTGCTTCTTTGAACTCTAGCTGAAAACACTAGAGCCTAAAGTAAAAAAGTAACTAGATGTGCTTCTCATGTCATTAAGTGAACCTGCCCAATCACTGTCAGAATAACCAACAAGCTTCAGTTCCTTTATCTTCCAAAACTTCACACCAGAACCAATAGTTCCTTTAACATATATTAACACCCTTTTTGCTGCTTTTAAATGTGCCACATTACAGCAATGCATGAATCTTGAAAGAAGACTGACAACATAGACAATGTCTGGTCTTGTTTCTATCAAATAAAGTAAGCAACCAATTAAGCTTCTATAAGCCTTTCAATCCACTCGATCATGCTCACTGGTGCTTGATAGATTTTCTCCCAATGCAACAGGTGTGGCAATAGATTTACAATTTGACATACAAAATTTCTCCAAAACTTTTGATGCAAATGTTTGCTGACTTATGAAGATACCATCACTTTCTTGATTTACTTCCATGCCAAGAAAGTATGTCATTGGGCCAAGATTAGTCATTTCGAAAACCTCTTGCATCTGTTTCTTAAAATCCACAATAAGCTCATTTTTGCAGCCAATAACCAGTAAATCATCAACATATAAGGATACAATTAACAAAGTTTCCTTTCCAGCCTTCTTTACATAAAGAGTAGGCTCACTGACACTTTTTGAGAACCCGAGCCTTGCTAAATAACCATCTATCCTTTCATACCAGGCCCTTGGAGCCTGTTTTAGGCCATACAATGCCTTCTTGAGCTTATAGGCTTTAAGTTCTTCACCAAAGATCTTACCCTTCAGGCTGTTCTATGAAAATTTCTTCCTTAAGAAATCCATTTAAGAAAGCTGACTTTACATCTAAATGATATACCTTCAAGTATTTTTAAGCTGCCAAGGCAAGCAATAATATTATGGTGTCCAACCTTGGAACAAGTGCAAAGGTTTCAGAGAAATCAATCCCTTACAGCTGACTATAGCCTTTCACAACCAATCTGGCTTTGTCTGTTCAGAGAACCATCAGCATTGTTCTTAGTCCTGAAGACCCATTTGACACCAATGATCCTTCTGTTTTTAGGTCTATTAACAAGTTCCCAAGTATCATTCTTCTGAATCATCCTCGCTTCAGCTTCCATAGCCTCTTGCCAACATCTTTCTTTTATAACATCATCATAGCATGAAGGTTCCACCAAGGTTACAACACACCTTTCATAGATATTTGCTAGTATCCTAGTGCCTCGAACAGGTTCATAATCATAGCCATCTTCAATTACTTCTTCAATTTCAGCCTGCTATAAGTCAAGGTCATTCTGATCTTCATCAAGTAAACTTGCCTCAATTCCATCTCATTTCCAACTATTTGCTTCACTGAATTTGACATCTCTACTCACTACAACCTTCTTGGTCAGTGGATCAAAGACTTTATATCCCTTTTTTATACTACTATAGCCAACAAATACCCCTGGCATAGATCTCCTGTCCAACTTGGTTCTTTTCTCTACTGGTACTAATACATAACACAAACAACCAAACACCTTCACTTGTGAGACAGATGGTTTCTGTCCAAACCAGGCTTCAAAAGGTGTTTTACCCTTGACTGCATTAGTTGGTAGCCTATTTAGCAAGTAAACAGCTGTGTTCACAACTTCAGCCTAAAAAATGTTAGGCATTTTAGCCTCAAACAGAAGACACCTGGCCATATCAAGGATTGTTCTATTTTTCCTCTCACAAACACCATTTTGCTGTGGTCTATAAACAGTAGTTAGCTGGTGTTAAATTCCAGCATCATCACATATCTTTTGAAACTTCTGAGATACATACTCAGATCCATTGTCAGACCTCAAACATTTCAGCTTGCAGCTAGCTTGGTTTTCAGCCAGAGCTTTAAATTTGCAAAAGAAATCATAAACATCAGACTTTTGCTTCAAAAAATTTACCCAACAGAACCTAGTACAATCATCAATAAAAAGTATAAAGTACCTGCTGCCATTTAAGGAGGTGGTCTTTATAGGTCCACAGATGTCTGTATAAACCAGATGAAGTTTTTCTTGTGCTCTACAGGCTTTGTTGATAGGAAAAGGTAATCTGGTTTGTTTGCCTAGCTGACAGACTTCACACACATTTTCCCTTGGCTTAATTTTAGACATGTTATTGACTAAATTCATCTTTTACAACATACTCAGTGAATTGTACTTTACATGTCCCATCCTCTTATGCCACAAATTTGCTTCATCAGACTGAGATGCATATACCCTTGCCTGAAACTGATTCACATCCACAATGAAGGTTCTGTCTTGCATAGCTACTGTAGTTAACACTTCACCAGCAGCATTTTTGATCACACACTTTTTGCCTTCAAAAATTAAAGAGTAGCCTTTCTCTAGTAACTGACCAACACTCAACAAGTTTTGGTCAATGTCAGGTACATAGAGAACCTCAAAAATGGTATTGTTACTGACTTGGTGCCTATCAGAGCCTTGCCCTTCCCTTTTGCTTCCAGCAGCTCACCATTGCCAATTCTAACTTTGGACTTGAAAGTGGTGTCAAGCTTCTTAAATATGCTCTTTTCAGAAGCCATATGGTGAGTACATCCACTATTAATTAGCCAAATTTTGCTAACCTTGCTCGAGCTTACAAAGCATGAAGCTGAAAAAAATATGTTCTTCTTGTACTTCAACATCTTCTGCAGCCTGTGCTTGATTCTGATACTGTGGTTGTGCTTTTGGCTTGTTTTTATAGACTTTTTCAATATGGCCAAATTGTTTGCAACCTCTACACTGAATGTCTGGTCTGTACCAGCAGTATTTTTCAAGGTGAGTAGTCTTCTTACAATGGACACAAGGTGGAAACTTCTTCTTGGCAGGCTATTTCTTCTTCTTTTTTGTCCAAGACTTCTTGCATTTGGAATTTAAATTTGAACCTGAGCTTTCTCTGCTTCTAGCTTGAAAGGCTCCCTCATAGTGGTCTTCCATTCTGTTTTCCCTTCTTTTCTCTTGTGCATAAAGAGCATTTATAAGCTCTATCAAAAAGATTGTTGATAAGTCCCTTGAATCCTCTAGAGAAGAAATTTTTGCTTCATACTTCACTGGCAATGTTGTTATGACATTTTCAACTACCCTTTGATCACTAAATTCTTCCCCAAGCAGCCTTATATTGTTGGCAGTGGCCATAATTCTTTCAGTATACTACTTAATAGTTTCTGAGTCTTTCATTTTCAGGTTCTCAAAGTCCCTTCTCAAATTGATTAGTTGTTGTTGCCTGGTCTTGTCTGACCCCTGAAACTCCTCCTTGGGTTTATCCCGAGCCTGCTTTGGTGTGTCACGGGCCATTATCCTTGTGAATATAACATCAGAGACTCCACTTTGAAGACATGACATAGCCTTGTACTTCTTGGCACAGTCTTCACTATGTTGCCTGATTTGAGCTATGGTCGGGTTGGCTATCAGTGGTGGTGGCTCAGTGTCATTGAGAACAACATTCCACAGATCATGTGCCTGCAGATATGTTCCCATTTTCACTGCCCAGATGTTATAATTTTCACCAGCAAAAACAGGTGGAGGAGGTGGTGTAAAACTCATCTTCACAGCAACCAAAAACAACCAACCAAAAAATAACTTCTGCTTCTTTGTTTTAAACACAACTTGCTTAGTGACAGTGCACAACCAAGGCCTTCAAAGACAACGGGCTCTTGATACCATTTGTTGGATTTTTCAGCAAGAAAAGAAAAGAAAACGAATGAAGTAAGAGAGAAAACTAAAAATGGAAACTCAACAAAGATGTAACTAAAAAACTCTAATATTTTCATTCAAATTATAAAAGATATATGAGTTACACAAGTAATTGGACAGTTACCTAATAGTTAACTGCTCCTAGTTAATACATAAACAAAAACTTACTTAACTTGTACATAAAAGATAGCTAACATAATAGCTATTACATCATTACAAATCAGTCAAAACATTCTACTAACTTTGCTATCAAAATACAAAAGGACTAGACAAAGTTACATAAGAAATCACTCAAAATAAGTTGTTGCATTCGGACCAGCTTCATTTCTTCACTTCAGAATAATGTTGCTGCTTTGACAGAGCTGAATTTTGCTGTTGCTGGTCTTTTGTTGCAAGAGGCCAAAGCTCAACATAAATAACCCTCAATATGGTCTTGTTGCTACAACTAGTTGATCTGTTCTAAGTGTTACTGCTATATGTGATAGATAGCCTCAAGTGTGATAGTGGGTGTTACAGCAGGTCAACTAGAGGTGGGAATATGTCGAGGTGTATTATCATCCTCGTGCTCCTTATCCTCGTCTATTAGTGTTGGATGGATCAATATATATTAGTTACTTACAACCCCAGGCTTACGAAGAATCATCTACATGTGCTTCATGATGGTCAACGCATGTGGAATCATTATCCCCACCGAACGTAAATAGGAGATTTGTACTGGGGTATCAAGAATGTCAAAATATCTCTCTAACTGGGTAACATAGGGACCCACACAAAGAGGTCTTTTGTTCTGCAGAACGCTCTAATGGTAACAACATTGAGTTAAGAAATGAGCAACATCGGTCTGGTGGCGCTCCTACATACTCTATAAGAAATAGGCATTGAAAGTGCCTACAACTCCAGTACTCTCCTTTTGACCAGTCAGAGTATGTGCTAGGATTATATAGATATATCGTAGAGATATGTGTAAACAACGAGCCTTCGATTGGCTCAGATTGTAAGGTGTATCAACCTTGGTGATGTCAGACCAATAAAGTGGTAGTAGGTAGTGTGGGTGTTGAGAGAGAGTTGAAAACTCTGTAGTAGCCATGAACTTTTCTATGTATAAATTGAGTGAGGCTCCAAATCCAAAAATACTAAAATATCGACTTACGCTCCCAAGTCAGAATGAAATGGCTCGAGGCTCATCCCCTGTCATGAGCACGTTCTGTAGGAAGAAAAGGAAACAAAATTCTAAGGTGAACTCAAAATAAGTAGGCTTCACAATAGCAAGGAACTATTCCTAATGGATCATTGATATTAGGGTGTAGACCTGTACCAATAAACCCATTATATGGAAAGCGTCCTGGTCAATACAACGTCCAACTCCTAGAGGTCTTTCCTTCAAATGCTGTTAGCAGTCTTCATAGGGGGCTGATTGAAGGTGAAAAATTAGTGGTAGGTGGTTGCGGTATGAGTAGATGAAGAAATACTAACAACCTATAGTTTCTTAGATGACTGGGTGGGTGCCTTAGTCTTACCACATGTGTTGGTCATTATGTACATGAAATAAGAATTGATAATGAAATGTAAGCATGCCATGGAAGTGCGAAATGGAAAATTAATATGAAATACTTACATAAAGAGAGAATAAGCATATTGAAAGGTGAAACTGATTCTCAGAATTTCATAGAGAAACCATCGAGCAATAGAAAATAATGAACTAGAACAAAATAAACATTGTAGCATAAGAAAACTCGCCATTCAATTCCTTGGACAAAAGTAGTGGAGTTAAGTCAATCATCGCGAAATCGTGCCAAAATTTACAAATATATATATATACTAGAAGAAACTAGGCTAGAATCAAACAACCCACTATCCACGGAGAAACTGTGAGGGCATTAAACAAATGCAATGCTAAAGACTAAAACACCATAAAATATATAACACCAAAGCAATGTCTAAATTTAGAAGCGTGTGAAAAATAACGACTCATGACTCTCTTTATATATGGAGAGTTTAAAGAGTTCAACTATGATAAACTTCATCACTTTAATATTAAATCTATTAAAATAATATTATATTTAGAATAAGGTAATTTGCAATCAAATCATCTGGTGGAGTCCTAATACGAGTGTGATTCCTCCACTACTCAACTGCCGAAGGACCACCCGCTGGCCATCGAAATGCCATTGTCGACTCCATAGTGTCCGATGGTGCCATCACAAGTCTGACACCCTCATAACACCCTGAGCCGATTCGGTCCGAGCCAGTGACGGCTAGACCAATCCAATCCTGTCACCATTGGACTGCCAACCTGGTTTCACATATCAAGCTCGATTTGACAAGTTTTTGGGTCTCGATCTCGGTTTTGGATTCTTGGACCTAATTTTCAAGTTCAATTATCCATTGGACCAATTGTTTGATTCGAAAATTAATTTTCCAAAATATTATATTAATTTTAATTATTTTATTTAATTTAAATTTACTTGATCAAAATTAAATTTTCTAAAAATCACTTAAAATTTCTAAATTAATTTTCAAAAAATTCTTTAATCAAATCGATCTTATTGGTAAATTTCGAAAAGAGAAAATTATATATTCAAATTAATCAACTTAAAATAAAATGATTTTTTTAAAGAAGAGAAAATAATATTTAAGAAAAAAAAGATTTTTTTTTGAAAGAAAAGAAAATGATATTTATGAAAAGGATATGTAATTAATGTATTGTTTATCTTTGCCCTCCTGACTTGTCTATTTTGGAAACGGTTGGAGTATTTAAGTCTTACTGCAATTGGATGCATGATCGTTGAAAAAATAAAAGGTGACCGGAGTTTCCTCATTTCTGATGGGGCCTGAATTATTTATCTACTCTTCAACTTGAGACCAAGTCTTGCATTTAAGGCTTTCTTTTTGTACCGTGTATTGCAGTTGGAGTCCAATAATTGTACTTATTTCTTACACAAATTATGAGCCAATGAATGCATTGTCTAATCCTTAGAATCAAAGTATTTAAAGAATAATAACTCAGCTGTTTCTCTCCTTATGATTTACCTTATACCCACGCTCAACCTTATGGCAAAAATTGGCTTCCTCCCCCCTCTTATGTTTGCGTTGCTATTTGCAACCTTTGCTGCTATTTTTTCCTTGAATTCATCCAACCTTACCTTTGATCAATCAGTTCTTCTAGTACTAAAGTCTCGTATAAGTCATGATCCTCACAATCTCTTAACAATCAATTGGTCTACTTCTACTTCAGTTTGCAATGGATTGGTATCACCTGCGGGTCTAGGTATCAAAGAGTCGTAGTTGCTCTAAATTTGTCAAGTATGAATCTCACAGGCACCATCCCATCTGAATTGGGAAGTTTGTCTTTCCTTGAGTGGCTCGATATTCATTACAATAGTTTCCACGGCTCTTTACCCATTGAGTTAACGAATTTGCATCGACTGAAATATTTAAACTTTGGTAACAGCAATTTCAATGGAGAAATGCCATCATGGTTTGGTTTCTTCGCTAAACTTCAAAGCATATATATGTATGGTAACAACTTTACTGGTGTTATTCCATCTACTTTAGGCAGTTTATCAAAACTAGAAAAGTTAATATTGTATGACAACGATTTCAAAAGGCAGATTCCTATAACAATCGGGAACCTTTCAAACTTGAAATGGTTATATTTGGATGATAATAATCTTTCAGGTATCATACTGTTCTTGACCTTGAATATGTTTTCATTGGTAAAATATTGGTTTTACAACTAACGTACAATCTCATTGCAGGCTATTTACAATCAGGAATATTTGATAATCTTTCTAAATTGCAAGTACTAAGCTTGACTGGGAACCAGATTTCTGGTAGAATTCCGAATAGCTTATTCAAGTGAAAAGAGTTGACGTATTTATCATTGTATAACAACTCTATGGAGGAAATTGTGCCTATAGAAATTGGAAATTTGATTATGCTCCAATATTTGTATCTTTCTTACAACCACCTCAAAGGTAAACAGTTCGTTTGTTGATATTTCATTAGTTTTTTCTTATTTAATTTTTATGAGAAACGCTGAAGCATGACTTTAAACAATAACCATAAAGTTCATGATGAAACATAGATATAGAGTAAATCTTTATTTTTTAAATAAAAGATAAACTGATGCCACATTAAGTCAATTTAAAGGAAAACAGATATCGTGATTAATTGTTTGGGCAATTTGAACACATGTTGAAACAAATCTCGTTATCAGTCATTAGCTCAAATTGGGTTTAGATAGTTGAATGTTGGATGGAGTCACATATTTAACATTTATTGCAGGTTCTATTCCCTCTTCAATCTTCAACATTTCTTCATTGCTACATATTGGACTGGGATCCAACAACTTCTTCGGTTATGTCTGGTCAAATATGTTTGATTACCTTCCTCGATTATCTTATCTTGATTTGGGTGAATGTCAACTTTCTGGGAGAATTCCAATGAGTTTATTCAAATGCAAGGAGTTAGAAGTCCTATATTTGTATGAGAATCGTTTGGAGGGGACTGTGCCTTCAGAAATCACAAATTTGACTTCACTTGTGCATTTCTCAATCGGACGAAACAACATCTCTGGTAAGCTAAGTTACTTTTTTTTTTAATTTATTGATGCAGTGTATTTTAGCTTTTTGATATTTTAGTTTCTTAATCAATATAATATATAAAACCAGCTCCTATAAAATTTTATAGAACTAGGTATGTTTAAAATTGCACCACTCTATTCAAGTGCATGGGATAAAATAGGATGTTTTTTTTTTATTTTAATAATGGGTAAAATAGGATTGTTGACTTCAAGAAAAAGGCATGGTAATATATTTTGCAACTACTAGGACTTGATACATGAAAACTAAAATCATATAATTACACCTCAAATTTACAAAATTTAACAATTCATTATAGCAAACTTTTATGGTATTGCTAACCCAATCAAATTATTTATAATCTATAATTCATAACATATCATTTCTAAGTCACAAACATATAAAATCTTTTGAATTGCTGAAAATGATCATGAGTATTGACTATTTTGTTTTTATATTTTAATAGAAAATATATTTATTATTTGTAAAATTTATCTTTTATACGTAGGGATTAACAATAGACTTCTACCCTTTTGATTTGCCTTATTATTTATTTGTTTAATTGTTTTTGCTCCACCATAAGTCCATATTATTGAATTTGAGAGAACCAGAGTAGATGAGTTCTAGCTACAGAACAAGCAAAATCACCTAAAATACAATCGCAAAGATTTTGGTTCATGCCACTATACTCAACGATACATAACATAATTCAACTTTTGGCTTTAAGAAAAGAAAGAATTAATAACCCATTTGATACTTTAACTACTTCGATGTTAAGGAAAAATGTAGGATATATTGGGGAAACAAAAAATTCAATCATGCAAATATGAATAACTAAAATATCAATTTCAAATGAATAGATTCCAAAATTATTTTGAGTCCAAATAGTTTTCTTTCTTAAACTTGAAATGGTTTAAAGAAACTTACTTTGATTGTTCTAATTATGAGTTTTAAATATTATGAAGTTATGTGTATATCAAATAAAACTATTGCGATCCTTCTCAGAATCAAATTTTTTTCCTTGGTAAATGTGGTGTTCAAGATTTGATAACTTATTAATCGTCATGATAAATTATCTATAAATTCCTTTTTTTTTTTTAATCCATAATCCCTTCCCATATCAAGCTCCGTTCAATTATTTATTATTTATTGGGAAATAAATTTTGTGTCTTTTTTTTTAAATAATCTTCAAACTTTTAATTCTAATTATATTCTAATTTTTTTCATAGGGCAATTTCCAAATCCTACACCTTTGTTGCATTGGTACGATGTTTCAGAGAATAACTTAGTTGGAGAAATTCCTTCCTCGATATGCAATTTGAGTTCCATTATGGGTCTCTATTTACTGATGAATAGTTTCAATGGAACATTTCCTGAGTGCCTTGGAAACTTGAGTTCTTCTCTTTTATACATTGAGCTACAGAAGAATAATTTTCATGGTAAATTACCAAAAAATTTTGCTAAAGGCTGCACATTACAAAGTATCCGCATCAACAACAACCAATTAGAAGGGTCAGTTCCACGATCTTTGGGTAATTGCAAAGACTTGAACCTTCTTGATATTGGAAACAACTATTTAAGTGACACTTTTCCGAATTGGTTGGGATATTTGGATCAATTGCAAGTGCTTATATTGAGATCAAATAGATTCTATGGTCAAGTTAATAACTCTGATGTTAAAGTTTCCTTCTCTCGTTTGCGTTGCATTGATCTTTCTCACAATAACTTCAGTGGCTACTTACCTGTCAATTTTTTTGAAAATTTGCATGCCATTAGAGAAGGGCATGAAAAGAAAAGTAAACCAGAGTACATGATATTTACGGTGTTAAATGGAAAACTGTTAAGAAATGGCTTAAAATTGGTAGTGGATTGTTGTTGTTGGTAGTGGGTTGTTGGTGGTAGTGGATTAGTGGATGGTTGTTGGTGTCCATTTTCAACCACAAATCTTTGCCAAAGTTTTGGACAATTATGTCCTTGAACTCTCTTATAAATAGAGAGGTTCATTAGCCATATTCATCATCCCAAACCAAGAGAGAGCAAAGCTTGTTCTTTGAAAGCTAGGATTTTAGCTTTCGGGTTTTCTATAGGGGTTGAGAGTTGTGAGGTTCTCGGGTTGTGTCTTGAGTGTAAAACACTTGTAATCTTCATCTTGTTATAGTGAAATTTCTTTTCGCCTCTGCCCGTGGACGTAGGCATTAAAGCCGAACCACGTAAATCCTTGTGTTCACTTTATTTTTCGTTCCGGTCAATTTACTTGTAGTCATATCGGTGTTCACGAATCGATCCTTTCCGCAACAAATTGGTATCAGAGCGTAGTTGAAGGAGTGATAATATTTTCTGAATTGCCCTGTGACTGCAGCTTTGTCTGATCTTTCACATCAGGAAGAAAATATTATCATTCATTCAAAGGTTCCAAATTATGGCTACAAGTGTTTCATCGACTAAGTATGATGTCGAGAAATTTACCGGGAAAAATAGTTTCAGTTTATGGCGCATCAAGATGCGGGCAGTGCTGGTTCAACAAGGATTGCTAAAAGCATTGTCTGGTAAAGATAAATTACCAAGCACGCTTTCGGAAGAGCAAAAGGATGACATGCTAGAAAGAGCACATAGTGCTATTCTGCTATGTCTAGGAGATGAAGTGCTACGAGAAGTAGCGGATGAGAAAACCGCGTCCGGTTTGTGGCTCCGGTTAGAGAGCAAGTACATGACGAAGTCATTGACGAACCGGCTCTACCTCAAGCAAAGACTCTATGCCCTGAAGATGGAGGAAGGTACACCTGTTTCCCAGCACCTGGATAAATTCAATTCCATTATCATGGATTTGAATAATATCGATAACAAAATCGATGATGAGGACCAAGTAATAATTGTTTTGTGTTCTTTGCCTCCCTCGTATGAGAATTTTGTTGATACAATGATGTACGGTCGTGATGACCTGACTCTAGAGGAGGTGAAAAATGCCTTAAGTTCCAGTGAGTTGAGGAAGAAAATCACTGGTAAGGTGGTCGAAAACAATGAAGGCGAAGGCTTGGTTGCTCGAGGAAGATCCAAGGCAAAGGGTGGAAGTTCAAGTAAAAGCCATCCTAGATCGCAGTCCAAGAAGAGAATACAGTGCTACTACTGTAAGAAGTACGGGCACATGAAGGTAGATTGTCCGAAAAGGAAGGAGAAATCAGAATCACAGGAGCAACAAAATGATCGTGCGAATGTAGCTGATGCAGATTCTTCAAGTGATGCCGAGATCGTTCTTGCAGTATCCGACTCTTACGCTGGTGGGAGATGGATTCTTGATACGGGAGCTACATTTCATATAAGTACTTCGAAAGATGCATTCTCAACATACGAGAAGCATTCTGGTTCAGTACTAATGGGAAATGACCACGCATGTCAAGTCATGGGGATTGGCACAGTTCGTATAAAGATGTTTGACGGTATTGTTAGAACTCTAACTGATGTTCGGCACATTCCAGAAATGAAGAAAATTTGATCTCTTTGAGTACGTTGGACAAGAAAGGCTTTCGGTACTCTGCTGAAGGTGGAGTTCTCAAGGTATTCTCGGGTGCTTTGACTGTGATACGTGGTAATTTGGAGCGGGGCCTTTACTTCCTCGATGGTTCCTCGGTTACAGGTGTTGCGGGAGTGTCATCATCAGATGATCTAGATTCTGACACCACGAAGTTATGGCATATGCGGCTCGGGCATATGAGCGAGAGAGGCTTATCGGTGCTAAGCAAACGAGGATTATTGTCTGGGCAGTGTACAGGAAAGTTGAATTTCTGTGAGCACTGCGTCTTCGGTAAGCAGACTCGGGTAAAGTTCAGCACTGGGATTCACAAGACAAAAGGCACAGTGGATTACTTCCATTCTGACCTTTGGGGGCCTTCTCCGACAATTTCTAAAGGTGGTTACAGATATCTGCTTACCTTTATCGATGATTACTCGAGAAAGGTTTGGGTGTATTTTCTGAAGAGCAAGTATGAGGTTCTCATCAACTTCAAGCAATTTAAAGCTTTGATCGAAAATCAAACAGGAAAGAAGATCAAGCGATTCCGGACGGATAATGGCTTGGAGTTTTGCTCAGGTGAATTCAATGAGTTCTGCAAAAATGAAGGAATAGTGAGACACCGCACTGTTCGTCGAACACCACAACAAAATGGAGTTGCAGAACGCATGAATAGAACTCTCTTGGAGCGAGCTCGTTGCATGCGATCAAATGCTGGGCTCGGTGAAGAATTTTGGGCTGAAGCTGTTAATACTGCTTGTTATTTGGTTAACAGATCTCCGTCAACAGCTATTGAGCTGAAGACTCCTGAGGAAGTATGGTCTGGTTCTCCTGCTGATTACTCTGGTTTAAGAGTGTTTGGCTGCCCTGCGTATGCTCATGTAAATGAGGGAAAACTCAAACCGAGGGCGAAGAAATGCATATTTCTTGGATACGGCCAAGGGGTGAAAGGATACAGGTTGTGGTGTCCTGATCCGGTTTCGTCCAAGTTCATCATCAGCAGAGATGTGACTTTTGATGAGTCATCCATGCTTCGATCCACCACAAATTCCCGGGAAAAGGAGGAGTCAGATAGAATGGGAGATCACGGTGTTGAGAAGCAGGTGGAGTGTCAGGTGGACGCTCCAATTCCTACGGAAGGTACTTCAGTCCAGGATGATCAAGTTGAGGTGCAAGATTCCGATGAAGATGAGTCACCTCAAGAAAAACCATATAGCATTGCCACTGGAAGAACGAAGAGACAAATCAAACCAAATCCGCGTTACGCTAATCTGGTGTCTTTCGCGCTCAGTGTGGCGGAGTCCATTGGTATAGAACCTTCCAGTTATAATGAGGCTGTCACGTGTGATGAGTCGGCACAGTGAGCAATTGCTATGAGTGAGGAGATAGAATCTCTTCACAAGAACCATACTTGGGAGTTGGTTAAGCCGCCAAGTAACCAGAAGATAGTTGGTTGCAAATGGGTCTTCAAGAAAAAGGAAGGCATCCTAGGGGTTGAAGCAACTAGATTCAAGGCACGATTGGTTGCTAAAGGCTTCACTCAGAAAGAGGGGATTGACTACAATGAAGTTTTCTCCCCAGTCGTAAAGCATTCTTCCATTCGTGTATTACTTGCCATGGTGGCCAAGTCTGATCTAGAACTTGAGCAGCTTGACGTAAAAACGGCGTTCTTGCATGGTGAGCTCGAGGAAACAATCTACATGCGTCAACCAGAGGGTTTTACAGTTCCTGGTAAAGAAGACCATGTCTGTCTATTAAAGAAGTCTTTATATGGATTGAAACAATCTCCAAGGCAGTGGTACAAGCGGTTTGATAGCTTCATGATTCAGCATGGTTACACAAGATGTGACTATGATGCTTGTGTCTATCATCGGAAGCTCTCAGATGGTTCGCACATTTATTTGTTGCTGTATGTTGATGACATGTTAATTGCTTCCAAAAACATGTCGGAAATCAACAAGTTAAAGTCGCAGTTGAGTGGTGAGTTCGAGATGAAGGATCTGGGTGCTGCCAAGAAAATTTTGGGCATGGATATTCACAGAGATCGCAAGGCGGGCAAGCTTCGTGTGTCGCAGAAGAACTACATTGAAAAGGTTCTTCAACGCTTCGGCATGGATAAAGCGAAAACTGTGAGTACTCCGTTGGCACCACATTTCAAACTCTCTGCAGAGTTGTCACCACAATCTGATGAAGAAAAGCAGCAAATGTCTCACATTCCATACTCGAGTGCAGTTGGAAGCGTGATGTATGCAATGGTTTGCACTCGTCCAGACATTTCACATGCAGTTAGTGTGGTCAGCAGATACATGAGTTGTCCTGGCAAGGAACACTGGCAGGCCGTGAAATGGATTCTCAGGTACTTGAGAGGTTCTGCAGATTTATGCTTGGTATATGATCAGAGTGACTGCACTAGCAGTGTCACGGGCTATGTGGACTCTGATTATGCTGGAGATCTGGACAAAAGAAGATCTCTGACGGGTTATGTTTTCACTTATTCTGGAGGAGCCATTAGTTGGAAAGCTGTGTTACAGTCTACCGTAGCCTTATCTACGACTGAGGCGGAATATATGGCGTTAGCAGAAGCAGTGAAAGAAGCATTGTGGATGAAAGGTCTAGTAAGCAGTTTGGGTTTACAACAGGATTTCACTGTTGTATTTTGCGATAGCCAGAGTGCCATACATCTGACTAAAAATCAGATGTTTCATGAACGGACCAAACACATTGATGTCAGATATCATTTTGTTCGGGAACATGTTACGCAAGGTGACATTGTTATCAGCAAGGTTGCTACCGAGAAGAATCCTGCAGATATGTTAACTAAGGTGATCCCTGCATATAAGTTCAAGCATTGCTTGGACTTGATAGGTATTCGGGATTGATTAGCGCCAGAGAGGCGTTTGGAAGAGGTGATCCAGTTCGAGGAATTCACTATGATGTTCAGCTTGGTAAATTTCAAGCCAAGGTGGAGATTTGTTAAGAAATGGCTTAAAATTGGTAGTGGATTGTTGTTGTTGGTAGTGGGTTGTTGGTGGTAGTGGATTAGTGGATGGTTGTTGGTGTCCATTTTCAACCACAAATCTTTGCCAAAGTTTTGGACAATTATGTCCTTGAACTCTCTTATAAATAGAGAGGTTCATTAGCCATATTCATCATCCCAAACCAAGAGAGAGCAAAGCTTGTTCTTTGAAAGCTAGGATTTTAGCTTTCGGGTTTTCTATAGGGGTTGAGAGTTGTGAGGTTCTCGGGTTGTGTCTTGAGTGTAAAACACTTGTAATCTTCATCTTGTTATAGTGAAATTTCTTTTCGCCTCTGCCCGTGGACGTAGGCATTAAAGCCGAACCACGTAAATCCTTGTGTTCACTTTATTTTTCGTTCCGGTCAATTTACTTGTAGTCATATCGGTGTTCACGAATCGATCCTTTCCGCAACAAAAACAATATTGTGTTGTGGAAGATTTATCTTTTACAGCAAAAGGGTTGGAAATGGAGTTTCAGCCACTATTAACCAGCTGGATGGTACTTGACTTTTCAAGCAATCAATTCTTGGGAGAAATTCCTAAAATACTTGGTGAGATTCATTCACTTATAGTCCTAAACCTCTCTCACAATAGCTTAACAGGTCCTATCCCATCGTCATTAAGTGATTTGTCAGAGCTTGAATCATTAGATCTCTCATCAAACAAGCTTCGAGGAAGAATTCCAATAGAGTTGACAAATATTGAATTTTTAGAGGTGTTGAACCTTTCTCAGAATAATCTCAAGGGACCCATTCCTCAAGGAAAACAATTTGATACTTTCACTAATAATTCCTACATTGGAAACTTGGGCTTATGCGGGTTGCCATTATCAAAAAGCTGTAATCATAATGATGAGGACACTTCAGACAAATTTGATAGACATGATGATGATGATAATGATGATGAATTGAATTGGAAATTTTCCATATTGATTGGGTGCGGATGTGGGTTGGTGCTGGGGCTGATCATGGAATACGTCGTGATCACGGTTAGAAATCCACGGTGCTTGACAAGGATCATTGAGAGAGTTCAACAAGGATTTGCAAAAAGGTAGAGAAGCGAAACAATTTGCGGATTTTTTTTACCAAACAAGCTGTGGAGAAAGTAGAACACTTTATTGCTTGGTATTATGCGGGCCTTTTTCTATAGTTGCTCTGTATCTATGTTTAATGGTTTGTTGTGTTGTTTGTATCATATTTTCTTGGGACGTCTGTCATGGTAGCGTTCCATTGCGTGTTTTTGCTCGTGCACTCTCTTGTAAATACTATTAGTCGGCACTTTTTGTTTATTTCCCTATATTTTAAATAAAATTAGTACTAACTCATGCGCAGTGCATATGGGTCATGTATATTATTATTTGTTCCAAAAGAATAATATATAATTTGATTATATATGTGTAATACCATTGAATAGGTTACTAATAAGAGAATCTTGATTAAAAAGAAAAGAGAATTTCATTGTTCCGCAATCTTACATCAATACATTTAGCTATGTAAACATTATGCAAAAACCTAATTTTTGTTAGTGTCAAAAATTTCGGTTTTTAGATTGAATTGCTTAAACCAAGCCATCTCGAAAATTTAAACTAAAAGGTGTCGGAAGGAGAACTAGAACTGAGAGGAGAATTATTAAGTAAATTATTAAACAAATTATTATTGAAGTTATTAAACATATATAGTATAAGGACTAATTTGTGGGATTTGGAAAAGTAACATGTCAATTGAGTAGAGAAAAGAAATACTAGAATTAATAGAAAAGGACTTGGATAATATTTAACAAAGACCCTAGTATGCAATTAAACCATCATTTTACTTAAGTCAGTAGAAGATCAACTGTATGTAAATGCTGACATGGCATTATTTTATTTTATATGCCATGTCTGCAAATAAATTTAAAACTAAAAAAATAAAATAAAAAACTCCTAAACACACACGGGCAGAATTAAAATAGTGTAAGAGTTCCTAAATGAAGAACCCTAAATCTCGAATCATCTCCGTGTCCACTAAATTAAAACAATTGTTAGGTATAATTTAATCTTTCTTTGTTCTCCTTTGTTGTTACTTTTATGCAATTTCATTTTACTATTAAGTAATTAAAACAAAAGTTACTTGGATATATATCTGGAAGATAGTAATAGTTTTCATTTGATAGATTACAATCTTAGAGTCGTCCTCATGCATCTCAAAATTGTTAGATGTAATATAGTAAATTAACCAATCATTTTTATTGGCTATACAGTACATGTATTACACCACAAATATAATTTTCACATTTATTGTTCCGAAGAATCTTCAAACTCTTAATTCTAATTTTATTCCAAAGTTTCGCCAAGGACGAATTCCCAGTCTACCATCTTTGTTGCAAAGTTGTCTCTCTTCAGAGAACAATTTAGTTGGAAAAATCTCTTCCTCACAGTGCAATTTGAGTTCCCTTATAGATCTGTATCTATATAAGAATAGTTTGCATGGAGTGTTAGTATCTATGGGAAACTTAGGGTGGGTTTGGATGGGCGATTGGGTGCGGTGCAGTGCGTTTAGCTTACTTTTTGTCTCACGCTACAGTATCACTATAGTATCTAATCTCACCGTCACCGCTGTTTTTACACTAACCGCAGGTAAACGCACCACCCATCCAAACTCACCATTAGTAGAAATAGAATGAATATGCTGAGAATTTACTAGTATTATTATTTTTCATCTGTACATCAATAGTATTTATATATAATTTGTGCATGAGTAATTGTTGCTGACAACCTCACTAACAGCACCAGCTTGTATAACAAACTATCAATAATAGACTAACAAATTCTTTCCTACACTCTAACATTCACTCATCTTCTCGATGGGTTTTGTGAGAAGTGGTTTTGTAAGAATGTCAGCAATCTGATCATAGGCCAACACCTCACTGACAACAAGAAAACCATCAGCTACCTTTTCGCGAACAAAGAAAAGGTCAAGCTCGACATGTTTGAACTTAGAGTGTAACACTGGGTTGGTAGCGATAGCCACTGCACTAGAATTGTTGCACCAAATAGAAGGTGGATCAGTAGAATGGAGTTGCAACTCCTTTAGTAGAGAGACTAACCAAGTAACATCACTGGTTGCTGCAGCTAGACTCTGATATTCAACTTCAGCCATAAAGCGAGAAAAAACTTGTTGTTTCTTAGAACACTAGGAGACGAGTGTTTGCCTAAAGTACACACAGTATCCCGTCGTTGATCGACGATCATCGAAATCCAATCCCCAGTTGGCATCGGCATAACCAATTAAGGACAGTCTATTAGGTGGCCAAAAAACTAACCCATAATTAGTAGTGTCACGTAAACAGTGCAAGATTCATTTTAATGTAACCAAATGGACTGTGGTAGGCGAATGCATGAATTGAAAAACACAATTTACTGCATATGCAATATCAGGTCTAGTCAGGACCACATATTGTAATGCACCAACAAGGTTCCTATATTCAGTAGATCACTGAAATGGTCTTCGCCATCTTTAGACAAAACAAAAGAATCGGCCATCGATATGGGAATACTATTCGCATTAGCCAAGGAACTCCTGTCAAGTAGATTGCGGATGTACTTTCGTTGACATAGATGGAGGCACCCAGTGGACGAGTGAGTAATTTTTATGCCTAAGAAGTAGTCCTATGTCTTTAAGGGAAAACTCATTATGTAACTGTTGCACAAAGTCAGTTATACAGTCAGACATACTCTTGGTAATGATAATATCATCTACATAGAACAAAACATAAAGAGAAGAGGTAGTCATAACCCGAACAAATAGAGAGGCATTAGACTTTGACAAAAGAAAACCTGCAGAAAGAAGAAAGAATTTCAATTTATCAAACTAGGCACATGGAGCCTAACGTAGACCATATAATGCCTTTGTCAGATTACACACCACAGATTCGCCATTTGGACCTTACTGAACATACCCAGGAGGTTGTTGCATGAATACTTCATCAGTAAGATCACCATTCAAAAAAGCATTGTTCACATTGACTTGACGGAGCTACCAACCGTTAGAGACTGCAACGGACAAGATGGTTTGACTAGTAACAGGTTTAACCACCGGATTAAATGTTTCCTTGAAATCACACCTGGGTACTTAAGAACAACCTTTTTCTACCAATCGAACCTTACGACGAGCGATAGTTTCGTCAAGATTTTTCTTTACTTTGAAAATCCATTTGCATCCAGTTACCTTCGGACCATGCGGTAAGGGAAAAAGTTTCCAAGTAGAGTTATTGATTAGAGCATCATACTTAACTTGGGCTACCAATTTCCATTTGTCACTGAAAAATGCTTCCTCAATCATGTATGGTTCAGAGTCGACAGTTTGAAAAGACAAGGCTATGGGTTTAAAAATACCAGCCTTTGATCGAGTAACCATGTTAAGTGTATTTCCTCCTTGCAAATGAACAAATGAAATATTTGAAGGAATTGAGGTTTCATGAGAACTGAAACTTGTGGACAAAGAGAATAACTGCTACTCATGGCTAGACCTCAACTCAGCTGGCAGGAAACAAGAACCAAGAGCAGAAGGCGAAGACTCAACGGGTCAAGTGAGCGAAGCCTCCATGGGTCTACAAGATAGAGGCTAAACAATAGGAACATACGTGAAGGCATATGGGCTAGGCTGGGATGTACTCGCAACATCCGAAGGAAACAAAAAATAATGTTTATCAAACACAACGAGTCAAGAAATAATTACCTTCCGATCTGGTGTTGGACATTGATAGCCTTTGTGTTGCGAACTACACCCAAAAAATGTGTACGATTGAGAACAAAAATCCAACTTGTGTTGTAGAAACGTATGCAGATATGGAAAACAACAACAACCAAATACTCATAAATGATCATATTTGGGGTTCTGTCCATGAAGAGCCTTATAAAGAGACTGACTTTTTAGAATCAAGGTAGGGAGTCTATTAATGAGATGAACAACACAACAAAATACATATCCCTAAAAATCGAGAGGAAGAGTTGTTTGGGCCAAAAAAGTAAGGTCTATATCAATAATATGCCTATGCTTGTTGATAACACTCTAGAATAATGTATTTTTATGTATTAATTATATATTTATTCTCAGTATGATCCTGCTAATTTGACCTATTTATGATCTTTTATCTCATATGGACTAAATTTGAGGCAAAAGCAAAATTAAGGGCTAATAGTGTGAATTTAGAGATAAAATGGGCCAATGTGTGACACAAAGAAAAGTTGGTGCCAAAAGTGCAAGTATAGAGGACACAAGGGTTGAAATGCAAAAAGAAGAGATTTTATTCTATCAAATTCTATTTTAATCATATTAGGAGAATTAATATTAAGATAATTATTAATGATTATTTAATTTTAGGATTTTATTTTATTTGTCTTTATTTATCTTCAATTAAATGTATTTATCTTTTGGGAATTTAAGTAGGATTAAACTATCTCCCCTAGCACTATAAATAGGGGGTGAAGTGACTCAAAAGAGATCCATATTTTTCTGTAAACACTCTCTCCCCCTTTCCCCAAAAGTCTAGGCTTTTGTTCATCTCATATTTCCTTTCAATAAAATCTCCATTTTTATTATATTTATTTTCTTTTCCACCACAACCATAAGCCACTAAACCCATCTAGCCGAAAGTTATCGATATTTCCCAAAAAGGGTTCTTGAGGCTTAAAGTCCATACTTAGCCTCCTCGCTGAGTATTCATCGTTTCTCCGCACTACGGGGCTGACGCTTCCGTCCATGTCCCTTAAGAAGTAAGCTTTTCAACGTATGCAAAGGCTGTCGATTTGTATGTTTTGGGAAGGTTGCACAATCGGTTCGTTAGCTTATTGCGTCTGAAGTTAGCGAGCCCAAGAGACAAAATGGCATGGAATTCACCATTGAGAAGCGTTGATCTAGCATAAGACGATCCCACAGAAGCGATTGTTGGCTAGAGTCAGGTTCCACTAAATCGTAAATCTAAATCCTTGGAGCTGGTGGTTGTAGGCGCCCTCTTCCACTATAACTGGCTTATTTGGTTTGGGAAGGATCATCTAAAAGCCGAGGATTGAACCTAAAGCGGAACGAGACAACTGGAGGCTGGAATCTCCCATAAGAATTTCCTTTCTCTTAACTCTATTTTTAATTTCTCTAATTTTTAATTCAATATTCTTAATTCTGTTTTTATTTTATTTTTCATTTCCAGATCCAAATCTTTAATTATGTTATTTATTTATTTTTTTAGGAACGCAGGTTTTTTTGGGCAAGATTCTGCCCAGGTTTCACGGAACAAGATATTGTGCAAATCCAGTCCCTGAGGATTTGACCCTACTTCCCTTTTACTATTTTTTTCATTATTTATTAGAGATAGGATATTTTTGATGCTTTCAATGACTGCATCACTTGCGTTCAACTACCCTATTTTGTTTGGATATATGTGGACAGGACAACCTATGAAGAATCCCATGTTTCACCAAGACTGACGTGAACGATCGAAACCCACCTCTCCAATCACTTTGAAATTATTTAATATCTCTCCCAAATTAAGTTTTGACCAGCCTCTAAAATTGAACAAAACAATCCACAGCCTGAGACTTACAGCGAATGAGATAAATCATTATATTCAGTACACATGTCAATAAATGAAACATAATGCCAATGATTTTCATAGATAACAGACGCAGGTCCCCATAAATTTGAGACAACCAAAGCAAAATGATCATTATATTCAGTAGTAGAGTTTGAAAATGACAATTTATGGGACTTCTCTTCTTGACACGCAATACAAACATTGTCAAGGGAAAATTTATTTGAAGTAATTTGACATTGAGCTAAAACATATTTAACAACAGGAGTAGAAGGATGACCGCGTCGCCGATGCCACAAAGTAAACACATCACACTAGTCAGAACGAGTATGGACGCTAGTATTGGCAGCAGAAGGAACCACTATAGTCTAAACAGAAGCAATCAGAGAAAAATGGTAGAGTTTATCACGAATGTGGCCCTGCAGCAAAATCTCCTGAGTCATGATGTCCTTTATAACACAGTAAAAGGGGTGAAACTCAAAAAATACATTATTCTTAGTAGCAAACTGAGACAGTGATAGAAGATTCTTTCGTATATTCGGCACACACAAAACATTAGACAAATTAAGTAATTTAGTCTTTGTAGGTAAAACAAAATTCCCAACACATGTGATCTTGGCAGGAGTCCCATCACCCATTAAAAAAGGAAATGTACCTGAATACGATGTAGACTCATTCAATGTAGAGACGTCGCGATAAACATGGTGTGTAGCCCCCGAATCTGGATACCAAGATAAGGTCCCTACAGGTATAAGAATGTAAGAATCATCATTCTCAAAATTTGACTCAAAATGAGTGGCATTGACATTAGACCCAATAAAGTTTGAGACATCGTAGCATAAAAATCAGGAATTTAGGGTAACCCAATGCACGGTGATGAATCAATAGCAGCAGGTGCAGGAAAAACACGAGCCCTTAGTTTCATTAGCCAGGGAACACAAGGACCAATATATGGCCTTGAAGCACCACCACCTACAAGCCCAAGCCCGCGGCCACGTCCAATAAAGCCTTCAAAACCAACACAATTGGAAGTAGGCCCAGTTGGAGGAACACAAAAAGCTGACCCAAGTGGAGAACAAGCAGCCCCATAATTCTGGCGTAGGCCATAGAGTCTAACATGCGCGGACGACTAGAACGACGAAAATGTGCAAGTATACACAATCACAACAAGTAATAAAGTGACAAGTAAATGTCGAGTTATCGTACCCACGGGGACTGTGAAAAGAATTATTTATGAATGCAATTAAAAAAAACACTTTGGTGAAGAAAAATATTTTTATTTGTGGAGGTGATTAAAAACTAGGATTTTAACTATGAGGTGATTAAAAACTAGGATTTTAACTAAGTAAAATAAATAAAAATAAAATAAAAAATTCCAATACATGATTTCAAAAGATGATTTTAATCGAGATGACATAATTATGCTAGATTAATTACATTTCTTAACTTAGAATTATTAAACTCATGTTCATTTTGTTACAAATAAATTCACGGCAACTCGATAATTTGCTTACTTATGAACATACTTACCTACCAAAATCCATTTATCTCTAGACTATATCTCTATGTCAATTCAATTGATTAAACAAATTTTAATAAGCAACTGTGCTAATGCATATACATACCTATGAAATTAAAATAATCTCTTGTACTTATCTCTATGCCAATTCAAACAATTAATTCAATCTCATAAGCACATAAAAGATTATGTGAGGTAACAATGTATTTCGACTTTGAAATAGTTTAATCATAATAATCTTGCAAGTTATGCAAGGCTAATGTATCGTTAGATTCCGTTGCTAATTTAACCCTCACCTACTTTAGATAATTAAACATGCACTGATTAAGTATTGTGTCAATTAATAAATTAGTCATGAATTCAATCCATTTAAATAATTAATTTACAATTGTAATGCAAGAATAAATTAGTCATGAATTTACTTAATCAAACATCTTACCGAGGCCTATAACAACACAAACACAATTTTAATAAATTAAGTGGACAAAATGCAATCAACCTGACACGAATTCAATTTAAGCCATATTAATTAAATTAAACATATCAACATCACAAATATTCATAGACATGTTCATAACAACAACAATAAAATTAAAATGATAAGGAACAAGAATCAAATCTAGTGTTTCTCCGAGGCTTGACTAGTTTGCTTCGCTCCTCCTTCTCCGCTTGTTCTTGTTGAATAGAAGCTTCTGCGAACACTTGAATGCTCCTCCAATGGTGGTTGAATGACTCTTTTTCAAGAGCTGAAATTGGAAAAGGAATAGGGGAAGAAAATGAAGAATAATGGAAGGGAATTAAGAGAGAAAAGTGAGAGAGAAGTGAAGAAATAAATGAGTTTGAGATGTGTTTCAAATGAGGAGCCAATGGGGGTTTTTATAGGTTGAGTAGGCTGCTAAAAGTAGCAAAAATCAGCAGCCATAGAGTCCCTCCATGGCCGGCCACACATGTGGCAAGTTTGAAGGTTTCAAACTTGCTATTTTAAGGTAAGGGTAAATTTAGAAAGGCATGAATAGTGGAGGGGTTTGAATGCAAATTCAAAGTCTTCAAGGGTTATTTTGCAAGCTAAACAAGCTGATTGGGTCAGCATGTGGGACGGTTTTGGGCTTCCCAATGCTCGGTCGGATCAGATTTCTCAGTTCAGCTCAACTATGTCTCTTTTCATAATTAATTAATAATAATTATTTAACCTAAAATAAATTTTATTAAAATTAAAATTAATTATATTATGAATTAATATTCATAATTTGGACCGTCTTCGGCTGAAAAACTAATTTGCCATGATGCTTCAAAAATTACTTTTTGGTTTTGTGCTTCTAGCAATGTCTACTGAGTCAATTTTCGCCATTTGTGCAAATCTGTCAAAAATGATCAAAATTAATTAAAATTTATAATAAAATTAATTAAAATTTAACATATTAATAATTTATGTAAAATTTAATTATTTTACAATTATTATATATTTTTTAACAAAAATTTTATCGAAACTACATGAATTTGAATTAAAAAGGATATAAAAAAATGTGCATATTTTTGTGTTTCCAACGGCCCAAATTGATGGCCAAAATCAGACTGCCGAGTGAACCTAGTTGCGGTCCCATGATGTGGACCCGGTCCAGGCAGAAGAGGAGAACCATCACCAAACGCAAAATAGGGGTTATATGAAACTCCAGTCTGCGACATATGGGGGGGGAGCCTCAACAATTACGAGGCCACGCCACCAGCAACCAGGGAGAAAGGCCGGCGGCACCACCGAGGAAGGTCTAGCAAACTAATCGAAACCCATTGTCGGAAAAGAGAAAATAGCAAGCGGCGCATTCGAAGTCTCAAAATGCGCACAAAAAACACCAGCACCCGCACCGTACCCAGAGTGACTCGCTGGAGTTAAAGTTGACGTCGAAGAGGCCGGAGCATCGTATTCTCGATTAAAATGATAAAAGAACTTTTGAGCCCAATGCCTAAACCGACCACATATTTGGCATTGAACTCTCGATCTAAAACCTCTCCTACGACCACTAGTGAGGGGACGACCACCAAGGACAGAGGTCTCTATCGACGACGACGAAACCGCTTCCACTAGATAAGCATGGAGCGACACCTCCTGCACCGCACGATGCTGTCGAATCTCATACTCCAACAATGCATCAGCGAGACATTGCAACGGAAGAGCTTCTGACTAGAACGATGCGAGAGTGAGCACGACATCAAACTCTGACGGTAAGCCCGCAAGCACGATCTCAACTTTCTCTGCTTCCGACATACAAGATCCAAAAGCCTTGATCAGAGCACAGGTATTCAAGATCTTTGCTATATATTCTTTAATTGACATGGTGACTTTCTGAATCAAATGTAATTCGTGATGAATGCGAGACAACTTGGCTCTAGTGACGGCAGCGAAGAGGTGATGGGCAGTGTTCCAAACATCACACGCCATTTTGGCATCTGTAAAAGAAGATAAAAGTGAAAGACTAATTGTAGAAAGTAATCATGAGGCAAGTAACTTAACCTGTTGGACGGACGACGAGGCCTCCGAATTCAGAACCAGAGAGCCCTTCGGAGATGGTACAAAAACGCGGCGGAGTAGGTAATGTTCCTTCCAAAAATCCAGTCAACTCATAACCCTCAATAATCAAGCAAATATGTTGCTGCCACTGAACAAAACTGCTTTCATCCAATTTGGCAGTGTCATGGCGAGGAAAAGATTGTATTAACCAAGCACCAGTGAATGTTGAATAACTGTGATCAGCAGAAGCAGAGGTACCCATGGAAACAAACAAAAAGAAGAGCAAATCTCCAGAATTTAGACGACTGATACCATGTTAGTATCTATGGAAAACTAAGTAGAAATAGAATGAATATGCTGAGAATTTACTAGTATTGTTATTATTTTTCATCTGTACACCAGTAGTATTTATATATAATTTGTGCATGAGTAATTGCTGCTAACAACCTCACTAACAACACCAGCCTGTATAACAAACTATCAATAACAGACTAACAAAATCTTTCCTACACTCTAACATGGAGCAATTCTGAAGTGCATTGGACATAAGAGTTCTACTCTTTTGAATAATTATTTTCATGGAAAAATACCTAAAACTTTTGCTAAAGGTTGCACGTTAAGAAGTTTTCAGGTCAACAACAACCAATCAGAAGGGTCACTACCACGATTTTTCGCTAATTGCAAAGATTTGGAGTTTCTTAACGTTGAGAACAACTATTTAAATGATACTTTGCCGGACTGGTTAGGAAATTTGGAGCATCTACAAGTTCCTGTCTTGAGATCGAATGGATTCTATGGTCAAGTGGTTAACTCTAATGTTATTGTTTCCTTCACTAATTTGCATGTCATTGATCTTTCTCATAATAATTTTAGTGGCTACTTACCTATCAAGTTTTTTTGAGAATTTGCATGCCATTAGAAAAGAGTACGAAAAGAAAGGTGAACCAGAATACATGATAAATGCAATGGCTAATGGAATGTGGTATTATGATGTGCAAGGTTTATCTTTTGTAGCTAAAGGGTTGGGAATGGAGTTTGAATCACTATTAACCAGCTGGATGGTAATTGACTTTTTGAATAATAAATTCTTGGGAGAAATTCCTGAAACACTTGGTGAACTTCATTCACTTATTGTCCTAAACCTTTCTCATAATAGTTTAACAGGTCCTATCCCATCATCATTAGGTGATTTGTTAGAGCTTGAATCATTAGATCTCTCATCAAACATGTTCCAAGGAAGGATTCCAATGGAATTAAGAAATCTTGGATTCTTAGTGGTGTTAAACCTTTCTCAAAATAATATAACAGGACCCATTCCTCAAGGAAAACAAATTAATACTTTCACTAATGATTCCTACATAGTAAACTTGGGTTTATGCGGGCTGCCATTACCAAACAGATGTGATAATGATGAGAAAATTGTTGGGAAGAAACCGAACAACCGAAACAAAGCGAAAGCACAACCGGTGTTCTTTCTCTCCTTATAACTCCTGTCAAAAATTATGGCAAGCACAATAGCACAAGATATGTTCTCTAGCAACCTTAATCAACCACAAATCAACTAATGCAACCACAACAAAAATAAATAGAGACACCGATATTTTTACGTGGAAAACCCCTTTAAATCAAGGGTAAAAAACCACGGGACTTTAGAGTCCGATAAAGAGCTCTACTATCATCAAATGTTCGACTACAAGATCACAATATCAAGCCTACAACAAGCATTCAACTCCGACAAGGCTAACAACATGTAATCTTTAGCAAAAGAGAGAAAAATGAGAGAACATCACCAAAAAACGTAGCTGCTGAAAAAAGGGTATTTCCGACGCTACAAGACTCGGATGAAAAATCCGACCGTACAAAGTCAAGAACACCTTATCACCTAGCTGCTGTCCAAAAATCAGCTCAATCGAACCACGGATGGACCTTCGATCGAAGAGTTGATCACTGCTGCACCAAGCTTGAAAAACTGATTTTTTTTATTCTCTTTTTCTCCAACGAGCCTTTCTTTTTTTTTTTACTCTCTGTTTTTCTCTCTTTTAAATTGAGAATTTAACACTCAATAATAATAGAGAGACAAAACATTATGGCATAAAATATGGGTTTCCCACATAGTGGGACCCATACCCAACAAATCTCCCCCTCCAACTATGTGGGGAATGCCTCCATACCGGAGGTCAAACAACATGCTTCAAACTTTCCTCTTGGTAAGGCCTTCGTCAACATATCAGCACCATTATCATTAGTGTGTATCTTCTCAAGCTCTAACAGCTTAGCTTCAAGAACATCTCGTATCCAATGGTACCTCACATCAATATGCTTAGATCTAGCATGAAAAGTTGAGTTCTTACCAAGATGAATAGCACTCTGGCTATCACAGTACAGGACATACTTCTCCTGAGTAAAACCAAGCTCATGCACAAACTTCTTCATCCAAAGCATCTCCTTACACGCTTCGGTTGCTGCAATGAACTCTGATTCGGTGGTGGACAATGCAACACACTTTTGCAGTCTCGATTGCCATGCCACAGCTCCCCCTGCATAAGTGATTAAGTAACCTGAAGTAGATCTCCTCGAGTCAATGTCTCCGGCCATGTCTGAATCTGTATACCCAACAAGAACAGGTTTCTCATTGCCGAAACAAAGTTTCATGTTGGAAGTGCCACGAAGATATCTCATAATCCACTTCACTGCATTCCAATGCTCTCTGCCTGGATTAGAAAGAAACCGACTAACTGTACCAACGGCATAAGCCAAGTCTGGTCTCGTGCAAACCATTGCGTACATCAAACTACCCACGGCTGAAGAGTAAGGAATTTTCTGCATCTCTTCCTTCTCCTTTTCTGTGGAAGGACTATGCTTAACACTCAATCTAAAGTGCATAGCAAAGGGAGTATTCACCGCTTTAGCTTTGTCCATACTAAACCTTTGAAGTACTTTCTCAATGTACCTCTCTTGTGATAACCATAATTTCTTGGCCTTTCTATCACGTGTCAGTCTTATGCCAAGAATTTGCTTTGCTGGCCCCAAATCCTTCATTGCAAAGGATTTACTCAACTCTTGTTTCAACTTCTCAATTCTAGAAGCATTCTGACCAACAATAAGCATATCATCAACATAGAGCAAAAGAATAATAAAATCATCACCAGAGAATCTCTTAACAAACACACAATGATCAGAAGTAGTCTTCTTGTAGCCTTGCTCCCCCATAACAGACTCAAACTTCTTGTACCATTGCCTTGGAGCTTGCTTCAAACCATACAAGCTCTTCTTCAATCTGCACACATAGTCCTCTTTCCCTTGTGCAACAAAACCCTCTGGCTGCTCCATGTAAAGCTCTTCTTCCAAGTCACCATGAAGAAAAGCAGTTTTCACATCCATTTGTTCAACCTCTAGGTCATAACAAGCTGCCAAACTCAGTATAGTTCTGATAGAGGACATCTTCACAACCGGAGAAAATATTTCTTCAAAATCAACCCCCTTTTTCTGAGTATAACCCTTGACGACCAATCTAGCTTTGTATCGTGGAGATGAAGACTTCTCTTCTTGCTTCAACCTGTAAACCCACCGATTCTTCAAAGCTCTTTTGCCCTTAGGCAGTTTCACCAATTCAAAAGTATGGTTCTCATGCAATGATTGAAGTTCGCCTTTCATCGCTTCAACCCACTGATCTTTGCATTCACTCTCCATAGCCTCTTCATAACATTCAGGTTCTCCCCCGTCAGTCAAAAGAACATATTCATCAGGAGAATACCTGACAGAAGATCGTCGATCTCTAGAAGACCTTCGAAGTGGAACTGCTGGTGGAGCTATAGGTGCTTGTTGTTGATCATTCACAACATCATCCATGGGAGTATCAAAGTCACCTATAGTCTGATGGTCACCACTAACATCACCATGCACATCATCCTGGATAGGATCTGGTGAAGAGTCTAGGGGAACCGGATTCACATCGATCAAGTCACCACTACCTTGTGAATCCACTTTCTCCGTCTTATCAATGTCATCAATGGTCTGATCCTCAATGAAGACAACATCTCTGCTTCTCACGAGTTTCTTCTGAACTGGATCATAGAGTCTATAACCAAACTCACCATCTAGACCATAACCAATAAAAATGCATTGTCGAGCCTTGGCATCCAACTTGGATCTTTTATCCTTTGGAACATGAACAAATGCTTTACAACCGAACACACGTAGGTGATCATATGACACGTCTTTACCAAACCAAACTCTATCTGGCACATCACCTTTCAAAGGAACACTAGGAGACAGATTTATCACATGTGTCACTGTATTCAAAGCTTCAGCCCAAAACGATCTTGGTAACTTTGCATCTGACAACAAACATCTGACTCTCTCAATCAATGTTCGGTTCATTCTTTCAGCTAACCCATTTAACTGTGGAGTCTTTGGTGGTGTTCTCTGATGTCTGATTCCCTGTCGCAGACAATACTCATGAAACGACCCTGTGTACTCGCCACCATTATCAGTACGAATGCACTTCAACTTTTTCCCAGTTTCCCTTTCAACTGATGCTTGAAACTGTTTAAACACCTCAAAGACTTGATTTTTAGACTTCAAAGTGTAAACCCATAGCTTTCTTGAACAATCATCAATGAAAGTCACAAAGTAAAGTGCACCACCATGTGATCTTACTTTTATCGGACCACAAACATCTGAATGGACCAACTCTAGTAACTCTGATTTCCTATGAGGAGGATGGCTTCTAAATGAAACTCTTTTCTGCTTTCCTGCTAGACAATGAGCACAATTCTTCAGTGTAGCATTCTTTAAACCCGAAAGTTGATTCTTCTTCGCTAAACAGCTAAGCCCCTTCTCACTCATGTGACTGAGTCGTTTATGCCACAACTCAGTTGAGTTGTCATTCAGTGTCACATTCACCGTCTCTCGAGAAGTCAAAGCTTGCATCAAGTACAAATTTGAGCTCTTCTTTCCTCGAGCCACAACTAAGGAGCCTTTAGTCAGCTTCCACTGCCCTTCACTGAAGGTGTTACAGAATCCCTCATCATCAAGCTTTCCTGCAGAAATCAAATTCAAACGGACATCCGGTGCATGTCTGACATCCTTGAGAGTTAACTTTGTTCCATTGTTACTTACCAAGCTAACATCTCCCATACCAATAACCGAAACCAAACCATCATTACCCATCTTCAATACCCCAAAATCACCAGGAGTATAAGATGTGAAGAATTCCTTCCTCGACGTGACATGAAGTGATGCACCAGTATCAATCACCCAACTAGTCTCGTCGCATGCTAGGTTGACCAAATTCTCATCACAAATAACTAACAAATCTTCACGAGTAACAGTAGCAACACGCTCGGATTTTTCATCGTCATTCCGGTCGTGTTTATCACCACCACCTTTGTTCTCTTTCTTCCACTTGAAGCAATATTTCTTGATATGACCTTTCTTACCACAATGATGACACTCAAGATTCTTGTATCTCGATCTTGACTTGCTTCGGCTTTTATCTCTACCCTTTCCATCTTTGTCTCTGTTTCTCCCCCTGTTCTCGATAACCAACACCTCGGACTGTGATGTAGAACCCTGAGATCTTCTTCTAACCTCTTCATTCAACACACCACTCTTAGCCAAATCCAAAGTAATAATACCCTGTGGGGCAGAATTAATGAGTGAGACTCGAAAGGTCTCCCAAGAGTCTGGTAGAGTAGCAAGCAACCAAAGTCCTAAAATCTCGTCATCAAATTTGACACCCATACCAAGCAACTGATTCATCATACTCTGAAATTCACTAACATGGTCAGCTATAGACATTCCTTCTTTATATTTCAGCGCCATCATTTTCTTCAGCAAAAATAACTTGTTATTGCCCGACCTCGAAGCATACAAGCTTTCAAGCTTCTCCCACAATGTTCGAGCATGTGTCTCCTGATCAATGTGATTGTAAACATTTTCTTCAACAAATTGCCGAATAAAGCCACACACTTGTTGATGCTCAAATTCCCATTCTTCATCACTTTTCGAATCGGGTTTTTGAGTAGTAAAGACCGGAAGATGCAAAGCCTTCACAAACAACAAGTCCTTCATTTTATTCCGCCAAAGTTGATAATTTGTGCCATTCAACATAATCATCTTGCTCGTATTAATTTCCATAATTATCTGACACAATAACCAAGCTCTGGTACCAGTTTGTTGGGAAGAAACCGAACAACCGAAACAAAGCGAAAGCACAACCGGTGTTCTTTCTCTCCTTATAACTCCTGTCAAAAATTATGGCAAGCACAATAGCACAAGATATGTTCTCTAGCAACCTTAATCAACCACAAATCAACTAATGCAACCACAACAAAAATAAATAGAGACACCGATATTTTTACGTGGAAAACCCCTTTAAATCAAGGGTAAAAAACCACGGGACTTTAGAGTCCGATAAAGAGCTCTACTATCATCAAATGTTCGACTACAAGATCACAATATCAAGCCTACAACAAGCATTCAACTCCGACAAGGCTAACAACATGTAATCTTTAGCAAAAGAGAGAAAAATGAGAGAACATCACCAAAAAACGTAGCTGCTGAAAAAAGGGTATTTCCGACGCTACAAGACTCGGATGAAAAATCCGACCGTACAAAGTCAAGAACACCTTATCACCTAGCTGCTGTCCAAAAATCAGCTCAATCGAACCACGGATGGACCTTCGATCGAAGAGTTGATCACTGCTGCACCAAGCTTGAAAAACTGATTTTTTTTTATTCTCTTTTTCTCCAACGAGCCTTTCTTTTTTTTTTTTACTCTCTGTTTTTCTCTCTTTTAAATTGAGAATTTAACACTCAATAATAATAGAGAGACAAAACATTATGGCATAAAATATGGGTTTCCCACATAGTGGGACCCATACCCAACAAAAATTCCAGCCAAATTTGATGGAGATGACGATGATCTGAATTGGAGATTTTCTATACTGATGGGATACGGATGTGGGTTGGTGCTGGGAGTAAGCTTGGGATACATTGTACTCACAACTGGAAAACCATGGTGGTTGATTAGGATTACCAAGAGAGTTCAGCAAAGATTTGCAAAAAGGTAGAGAAGCAAACCCTTTGGCAGCTTACCACAGATAATTAAACAATATATTTTAAAATATTTTAATAATTAAACGATATTAGTGACGTTGGAGGTGCATCCATGTGTGGTGGTGGTGACTCTTCATCATCACATATTATTTGTTGTCCTTGCTCCGGCCACGCTTACCACTGATGTTGAAGTGGTGGTAGTGGTAGCCTAAAACTTTTAGGATTCGTATCCTTTTTACTTTTTTAATTTTTCTAAAATCTGTATGTATTATATAAAGAATCCCATCTTTGAATTCAATTTGGGCTTTGGAGAAATAATAATAATTCGATTGGACCCAAAAATTTTATAATTTACATAATTTATCTATATCCTAAAGCCATAGTATCCGACTCAAAAGTTTTTTATTCAACCCATGAAAACATGACTCAATTAATTGCCCAACACTCAAATATGCCCTTTCTTAATTTCTTTTTATTTTTAATGACAAAAATATGGCAGATTGGGTCTGCCTTTTGGGTATTTTTGTTCGTTCGGCCTAGCAAATATTCGGCCATATTGTTGCTCATTGTCCATTGTTGTGTAAATTTAAACTATTTATTTCATATATTAAAAGCATTCAATCATTAAATATGTATTGATATATATATTATTGTCAATAGACATCTTTTATCGATTTGAATATTATGTATATCTAACGCGGGACCGTAATACTCATATCAGAAAAACATGGCTCACTTGTTTGAATTTCTGAAGTGATTTCTGCATTATATGTGGCAGTTGGCCTCGTACTTGGAAGCTTCGGCAATGGTGCTTCAAAATTAAGAACCTGAATTGTTTGCCTTATCGACGGTCTTAAATGCTGGTCTGGATGGACGCACCACAATCCAATCATTAACAAGCATTCCATTTGTTTAGCATTAAAGTTCATACTTAATTTTGGGTCAGCTACATCAAGCAACCGTTGGCTTCCATATGAATCCCACACCCAATCCACCAATGAAACTTGAGATTCTTCATATTTGGACTCTATTGATCTTCTACCGCATGCAATCTCCAATGCCACAACTCCAAAGCTGTAGACATCCGATTCCTTACTAGCTTTTCCCGATGAAACACATTCAGGTGCCAAATAGCCCAAAGTCCCAGCTAAATGGGTGGTTTGTGACGCTTTTTCATGATCCACTAGCCTAGCAAGCCCGAAATCCCCAAGTTTAGCATTGAAACTAGAATCTAACATAATGTTGCTCGCTTTGATATCTCTGTGTAGTACGCAACGGTCACCTTCTTCATGAAGATAGAATAGTGCTGATGCCAGGTCCTGCACAATTTTAAATCTCACTTCCCAAGTCAATAAGGTTTTACCTTTAAAAAGATAGGAATCTAGGCTGCCATTAGTCATTAACTCATAAACAAGTATAAGTTCTCCTTTTTCATGACACTGACCAATAAGCTTCACAAGATTCTTGTGCCTTAATTGGCTAATAATCTTCACTTCAGATGCATATTCCTTAATTCCTTGCTTAGAGGCCTTTGAAATCCGTTTAACAGCAACATAAGTATCCGAGTCCCTTAAGTACCCTTTATAAACTACACCAAACCCTCCTTTTCCTAGTTTTTCACCGTTGAAATTATTGGTCATTTTAGCTATTTGTACCAAGGAAAACTTCCTAAGTTCCATCCCATTTTGGAATTCATCGCAAAAGAGAACACCAGATTCTTCATCATCTAATTTATAACAGCAATTCCACCAAAAGATGCCTACAATCAACAAAGTAGCAGACGTTGTTCCAGCAACGATACCAGCCATTGTATCTGTCGAGATACGACCACCACTTTTTGATGGGGGTTTATAACCTGGTTTAAAAATTATACATATAAGTCAGATACAAAGATGACATGAAAATCTTGGTTCAAATCATTATATACAAGTGTTACTAAGATATCAAAAAAAGAAAAGAGGTGTAGATCTATCCATGGTTGGATATGTAATTTAAATTTCTGGAATATGTTTGCAAATTTACTTACATGTATTTATATGTTATTAATTATTTGGTTTATCTTATCCAGTCTAATGAGATACGGTTATAATTCTCCACAAAATAACGTATCATTATTGTAAAATGAGAAAGATGTTTTGGTAAAGACAAGAAAGAAGGATCAACAAGTCTTCAACCTCGTCCACTAATGTTTAGAAGAATTGATGTTTGCGAAAGTGGTTAATGCCATTACTGAAAAAGAAGCTTGGAAAATTTTGCAAAGTTGTTTTCAACGAGTTGACAAAGTGAAGAAGGTGCGGCTCTAAGTGTTACAAGATGAATTTGAAATTTTGTGAATGAAGTAATTTGAAAAAGAAATTGGATTATTATTGAAGGATGTTGGCTATTGTGAATCAAATAAAGAGATATGGAGAAACATTGTAAGATAATTATGACTGTAAAGATTCTTCTTTCCTTGATTTCAAAGTCTGATTATGGTCTTTGTGTCATTGAGTCAATATTTAGACTGCATGACAGTTGAACAAGTAATAGTTGAGTTACGAGATCAAGAATAAAAATTTAATGGAAGACAAGATGAGTCATTGGAGCAAGTTTTAAAAACCAAGTTATATTTAAAAGATAAACAAGAAGAAAATAATAAAAAAAGTTGACGCTGAGGATTAGAAAGAGGAAGAGGACAAGGCTTTGGCCAAGGAAGATGTGGAAGAGGTGATCATAGTAATTGCAACAATGATAGCGGTAACCCATCAAGTAGAAATTGTGAAAGAGCAAGACAAAATTACTTGAGATCAAGCAAAATGAAGTTATGTCAAGTATAATGTTAAATGCTACCGCTATTATAAATTTGGTCACTTTTCTTAAGAGTGCCAAAATGATACTAATGTAAATGAAGAAAATGTCTATCTCATTAAAGATAAGCAAGACGTGGAGGAACCAACTTTGTTTTCAGCACTCAAAAATGAAGAAATTGAAGATGAAAACATTTGGTATCTTAACAATGAAGTGAGCAATCATGTGTGGTTAAAAAGACCTTTGTAGAACTTGAAGAAATGTTAGAGGTAATGTTTTATTTGAGCACCCATTCTAATTTTTTTGAAAGATAGTATCCATAGTCTTATTATCGATGTTAATTACATTCTTAAGCTATAAAACAACATAATCCTTAAATAACGATATGAAATTTCACATGAAAAATTCTTTTTTTAGTTAAAAGTTTAGAGTTCTAGAGCTTTGATTGCAAGGTATTCATCTCAAATGATTTGATGTTTATGTTGGATATCAAGTCAATTGAAACAAAGTGCTTGAGGGCTAGCATGGAGTATGAACCATGATGTTAGCATACGAGACTGAATCACTTGAATTTTGGAGCAATCAAAGTTCTAGGGGAAAAGAAAACGGTAAAAGAAATTTTGGAGCAATCAATGAGATTAATTGGGGACAGAAAGAGTCAATGGAAGTTGAAAACCTACCAGGATCGAAAACAGATATTGCTGAGATAAGAGGACCATAGATGCTTCTCTCCGGCATAGAAGTTGTCCCTTTCCCGGCCCACCGGAAATGGATCTCCAAAGTGCCATCGGATACATTTACAGTAAATTTTTTTACTATTGGTATGCCTGCCCCTCCAGCTTCTTCTTCAATATTGAAATCCTTCAGCTCCTGCTTTCCCTGCAATTTTTATCCATTCCGTTTATCTCTACTTTACATGCAAGCACATGTTGTAAAGCAATATTTGTTTATATATACAAAATTCGACACTCATCCGAATCAGGATAACATACTCACAAGAATGATATTAAAATATACCTGAATGTACACATCAAATATTCGTCTCCCCAAACTGCTATAAGTTTGATCATCAGTGAACTGAATCTCAGCAAAATGGAGGTTTACTGTGTAAGTTGCATTGGCGAGACAAATTGCATAGTAAGTCAAAGAGCTAGGCGCTAGCCTTGCATTTGTGTAGAGTTCTTCTTCATCACCATCCACAGAAACTTGTCCATTGTTCAAAACTAAGATGTCGTCGGGGAGGTCATCGCTAAGAAAAATTCCGGTGCTGCTAAATGCCCAGTTGGTAGTTCGGTAAAATGTCGAAGGCCCGGCTTGATCGTAATCGGCTTCGTAAGTGGTGTCATTAACAGTTGTTATTCTCCCTCCACAGTTTATATGGACAAAGTGCAAAGCTGAGGAAAAAAACAATCAACAACAGTTTGAATAAAATATAGAGTGTTATGTATATATTAGTGCATAAAATAGAAATACTTACGTTCTGATGTGCAGTTAATTCGGCTTGTCAAACATGGAACAATTCCCCTGATAAAACAATTATAAAGTTAGATGAAAGAGAAAGAGGTAGTTTAATGGTTGTTGTTGTCTTAATACTTACGTGTTATTGACTTTTGCAATGCTTGAGAACAAGTTCCTATAGGTCGATAATGGAGGAAAAATTATAATAAAAAAAAATGACAGATATTTACATAAGAAGGATCCACTAATGAAGTTAGATGAGGAAGTTTACGGGCTATTTTGTTGGCAGTCTGATACACCAGTGTCTGTGAAGTTGTTATATGAAAGATCGCTGCAAATAGAATAGTTTTAGAATATTATTTTCAATAAATGGTTTGTGCAATAATTTTGATTTTGGTTAATCAAACTTGTTAAGCATATAATAAATGGAATTCAACATTAAATAAGAAGTTGACCTTACATTTGTACGTTTGTATTAAGCATCCATGAAGGGACTGTTCCAGTAAAATTGTTTCCATTTAAGAACCTAATGAAAAGAAATCATCAAGTTTTTGTTTTATTTCCATTTGTTCCAGATGAGTATATAAATAAAAGAAAACCATATCCTTACAAATTAGTCAAAGCAAGAGCAGAAAGCTCTTCTGGAATTTTTCCACTGAGTCTGTTAAAGCTGAGATCCCTACAAGAAATTTTATAAAAATGATATTTTATCTCATAAAAAAAATTTATTTATTTCTTGAATAATCAAAAGTACAAATAAGAAAAGGCAAAAGAAAGAATGCATCAAAATTCACAAGTAAATTATGTCCTAATACAAGTTAGAAATGAAAACATTTTATTTAAATATAAGAGAAGAGGTTGCTAATGTTATTATGAACAACTTAAACTAGATTTTTTAGTATTAAAAAAGTGTAATTACTTACAAGACATGTATTGTTGTGAATGACGTCCCAAAAGAAGCAGGTATCTCTCCAATGAGATTGCAACTCCTCAGCATCCTGTAATTCAATCACAAAAGTAATTCTAATATTCTTTTAGAACTCCTCAATGTCTTATAACTTTAATAAATCTTTGCTTTATTTCAAAGCTATGCTTACAGTCTATCCAATTTAGGCAAACTGACATTGATAAATAGTTGTGGAAAACTTGTTTCAGCTCCATTCAAGTCACTAATTATTCTGTAAAACAATATCAAGAACCATATACAAACATAAATCAGAAATTAAATTAATGAATATTGTCACCATCTTTTATGATTATTGGAGCTTACATGTATTCTAAGTTTTCTAAAGTGGCATTAATGGATGGAATTGGACCACTCAAACCACTTGCCTCCATATATCTGCCATTACAAAAAGATGGATTCATTTAATTGACTGATAAAATAAAAAATAAAAAAACTAAATAAAGAAAAGGTTAAATTAAATTCTCACATCTGTTCGAGATTTGTCCAATTTTGGAATATGAAGTCAGGAATCTGTCCTGTAAAGTTATTGTCACTAATCCGACTGTTGAGAATACAAAATATATTGAAATTTACGAATAATTTGTATAAAAAACACTTTATCCAAACATATATATATTCAAACATGAGATAATTTAGTAGAAACGAACGTTAGAAATTAGAATGGCTTACAATTCCTTCAATGAAGTCAGCCTTGCAAATACTTCAGGTATTTCACCAGTAAATTTGTTGGAACTAAGATGCCTGAAGAAACCAGTAAATAGAGATTATATCGTTTATGTGATAAAAATACTGCATGTAATGAAAATTAAATTCAGCTAGAATTAAAAAGGAAGAAAACAGTCTTACAATCGCTCAATTTTGGATAGATTCCCTAGTGCTGCAGGTAAAGTTCCAAAAAGATCATTGTTGTCAAGGATTCTACACAATGTTTTTCGATAAATAAAATTAATTAACCATTAAATATTCATTAAAAAAATGAAAAAAATTTATCATCATTTTATATATTTAATTAAATAAAAGAAATTGATATAATCTAACTCACAAGGAAGTAAGGTTTCTGAGATTTGCTAGCTCTCCTGGAATTGAACCTGTTAATTGATTTCCAAGAAGGGAACTGAAATGCAACACATCTTTTGCATTTAGCAACATTATATTTCATAATCAAAAGATGAACTATTCTATGTTTCTACATATGCATAGACACAAGAAGGAGAGAAACATACATGCTGACGAGTCGCGTAGAACCCCATTCTGGAGGAATGGGGCCACTAAGATAATTTCGAGTTAGGTCACTATAAGAAATCGTTTAAAGCAAGATATTATTAGACATATAGTTAATTAATTGATGTAAAGTTGATGAAAAAAATTAGCTTCATTTATATATCATGAAAAAGGAAATTTTGAAATGTACTTACATTTTTTGAAGGAAAGGGAGACTTGTTAAGTTTGGTGGAAGAGTACCCAAGAGATTTTGTGCTGTGAGTAATCTGATACAAAAATAAAGTAAGGGTTATGTTGCTGAAATCTATAATGAAAATAATCGCATTCAGAATCAATGTTTGTTTCATCGAGTAGTAAAACTTTGGTAATCAAAAGTCATACTTTTTTCAGTACTAACTTTGCTTAAAATTGTATAATATCCACTAGTTACAAATGTATTATTTATCTTTTTAGATTTAGATTGATAAATGATTTTTAAGCTTTGTTGAATCAAGGGAAAGAGTTTTACGTTGCCTATTCTCATTTCCGGATTCAAATTTTCTCGATAGCAGAATAATTAATAAAAGATCTTATATAAAATTTTATTAACTAAAATATATCATGTCAAATCATCAATAATAAAATTAAATGCGCAAGCATATTTGAACCCATTGATTTATTAGAATATTCAATTTTGTGGTTTTGATCTTTCAAATTAGTATTCTTTTCTAAAAATGGGATATTAAAAAAATTACCTATGTGTAATTTGGAGACTATGAATTAAATAGTGATGTGTCTAATTTACATATATATATATTATAATTTATGCAAATGCTTTAATAATTATTAGGATTTTTTATTAGCTCTAGATTGGAATTATCAAAATAATTTATATATTTTAATTAATTTTTTAGTTAATATTTTGAATAATGTTACTTTGAAAGTACAATAAAAAAGGGGGTAAACTACAAAAGTAGTCACTTTTGTTTACCTCAGGTTACATTTTAGTCACTTATGTTTGAAATGTTACATTTTAGTCACTTATGTTATTATTTTGTTACGAAGTGATCACTCTTCCATTAAGTTCCGTTATCTTCCTAACGGTAATCCTACGTGGCAGTCCAACTAGATTTTAAGTGACAACTTGGATTTCCTAATGGGATGAGAATAGATTTTTATTTAAATAAATTTAATTAATTAAAAATTTTAAACTCTAAATCTTAGTTAAAAAACCGTTCATCTCCCCCTTTTTTTTAGTTTTCTTTTTCAGTTGACTAAGAAAGCTATTATCATCAGAATTTTTTATTCACCTACAAAAACAAAAGAGGATTCAATGAAGGGTCCAGGTATGTCTTCTTCATTGACAAATTTATGTTCTAAGACTTAAAATCAAGTGGTTGTCGAAAAATTTATGTAATAAGATGAACTGCAATGACTGCAACATGTGAAAAAATGGTGTTCCAGTTAACATCCTAGAATGAAAAGCCAAAACAATTTGTTTTTGTAGGTGAATAAAAAATTCTGATGATAATAGCTTTCTTAGCCACCTGAAAAAGAAAACTAAAAAAAAGGGAGGAGATGAACGGTTTTTTAACTAAGATTTAGAGTTTAAAATTTTTAATTAATTAAATTTATTTAATTAAAAATCTATTCTCATCCAATTAGGAAATCCAAATTGGCACTTAAAATCTAGTTGGACTGTCACGTAGGATTACCGTTAGGGAGATAACAGAACTTAACGGAAGAGTGATCACTTCGTAACAAAATAATAACATAAGTGACTAAAACGTAACATTTCAAACATAAGTGACTAAAATGTAACATGAGGCAAACAAAAGTGACTATTTTTGTAGTTTACCCTAAAAAAGGTACAAATATTTTAATTATGATTTTAATTTTAAATATTATTAAAATTATCTATTTACAATATATAAAATTTTTAATATAATATGAATGCTCTAATTATGATTCAAAAATGTGTCTTATATTATATTTGAATTGTCAAATAAGTTAATATATATTTTAATTATATTCAACAATTTGATTAATAAATTAAAAAAATAAGTACAATAATTATAAATACCTCATTTAAAACTTTAATTAAAAATGTTAAACATAAAAAATTATATGCAGTGTATGTGATATTCAAGATTTTTAGAACCGAACTATTAGTTAATTTAGTTAGATCATCAATTCATCAGTTTGATTAATTTATATGATCTAATTAAATAAATTATTAAAAAAATTAAAAAAAACAATTGAATCAATTTATATTGAATCTTGAATCAACTAATTTGGTACTACTCTATAGATTGATAGTTCAATCAATTTTTTCAATCGATTTTTAATCTAATCGATTTGATTAATTGAGTCGATGTAATTGAGAGGTAACATTAGAAATTAGACGTAGAACAAAAATGCTAGTTTATATATGATATTAAAAAGCAATAAGGTAGAAGACTTATATTGGATGGTAACTTGTTAACCATTTTCAGAAGCTCGAGAGAGAGGGCCAAACAAATGAAATCGGCAGCCAACATGCGATGTGGATTCCGTTGAATAGTCAGCAGTGGCTGTTAAAAGTAGGTGTACTACGTTGCTATCCACTTCCCACTACACCTATCGGCTCCATTCATGGACTTTGATTTGACATTTATCGAATTAAAATTAAATAATAATATATTTAAATTCAATTATAAAAATATTTTAATAATATATGTATCTTTAAAATATTAAAAAATTGTCCAATTAGATTTTTTTTTATAAAATTATACTTATATAGAATTCGTTGTTATTAATTTATTAATCATATCAAAAACTATTAGCTTTTATTAAAAGAATTACATAAATAGAACCTCATGTGATGGCTTGATAGTTAAGGATGTTCATTACTCCAAGTGTGGCTTAGGTTCGAGTTGTATTGGTTGTTTGAATTTTGTCATATTATTGTAATTTACCAAAAAAAAAAAGAATTACATAAAATAATTTTAATATAGAACTAGTCTCTATACTTTTATAAATTTAAGATTTAATTCTTATATTTTAAAAATTAAAAATCAAATCCTCTTAATCTTTTAATTTAAAATTTGTAGTCTAGTCATCCCATTTTTTTTTTAGCTTTTGTTAGAATTCCTCAACTGAACATATTTGTTTTTTTTTTCTTTTTGTAAATCATATACAACATCATCAATGGTAGCCTAATTAATATGTCAAATTTTGACAAAAATATAAACAAAATTATAATGATTGAACTAAAAATTTAAGATTAGAAAATTAGGACTTAATTTTTAAATTTTTAAATATAATAATTAAATTTTAAATTTTATCGAAGTATAGGAACTAAGTGTATATTATAACCTATTAATAAATCTAAAATTTATGTTATGAGTGGTGCTTTAGGGTTTACATAATTAAAATTCAATGTAGCAAGGATAATGAAATTATTTATGAGAGAAGCATTTCTTATAGTGCATTAATTTATGTGATAATTTTTCTTAAAAATCCATATTTTATGTAAATGTTGTTTTGGCAACTGTTTCGTTTGGATCGAACCCTTAACTTTGAGGGTTTTTTTTTTGGGTTAAATTAACTTGTATATTCTTTAATCCATCAACACTACAAACTAAATTTTGAAATAAAAAATCTTTTCAATTATTTTTTAACCAATAAGAAATAATAGTGTAATGCATTTAAATTCTTACAAAAAAAAAACCATAGGTAATAACCTTAAGGTAGCATATTATCACATATCAATATTTAAGTTTTTTTATTGTACATGATCTTTCAAGTTGACTCACTTTCATCTTTTAGTTTTAAGTTAGATTTTTAACACATATAATATCAAATATTAAGCATTAGCACATGATAATTACACTTATACACAATAAAGTCAGTTCAAATGATATCATTACATATTTGTAAAATCTCGACCCTCTCTCTCTTCTAATAAATTTTAGATATGCTTAATAAAACCATATATAATCCATGAACAAATCTAACAAGCTTAGTCACAGTTCAATGGTTGATAAGTTTTCATTATAATATATATATATATATATATATACTTACATGTGGGTGACATGGCAGGTAGTGTTATTGTTGAAGGAGCAATCACAAGTAACATTATTAGCATAATAACGTGTGGGTTGGTCCAACCAACTATTGCCTCTACTGCATGGATCAATGTCAAAGTTCCAGTTTGTCTTCCCCAATATCTTGCCAGTGCTTCTCAAAGCTTCCACTATAAGAAAAAAAAGGGTGAAATTTACTAAAAGAAATATTTAAGCAAATTAAGCTTCTTTCTAGAGTAATATTATGAATTACCTTCATCATTTGGAAGTGTAGCTCCATTTGTAAGTGTTGTGATGCAACAAACTATGATTAATACTGAAGCAAAAAGGAGTCGATGAATGAACATGTTGGGAGATTTTTGGAGAGGGATTCGAGAGCTCCTTTTTGCTTGATTTGAATGAACAAAAAATTGGGTTGCAAAGATTGGGTTTTTCATAAAGATATTAGACTACGAAATTTTGGGAAGTTTCTTTGAAACTGAATCAAAAAGAAAGAGGAAGAAAATTATCTGGCCGCCTATGGAGAAATATGGAAAAAGAGAGGTAGAGTGAACACTTGGAGATAAGAGAACCAGGCAAATATTGTAATGTGATTGGATGTTTTGTATGACTTTGCAGATGAAAATCCTGTTAAAATATCTTGCATGGGAGGTCCCATATATATACATTTAAGCCAAAAATGTTTATTAAAATAAAACTTATAAACGTACTTATGAAGAGGGCCCAATTTAATTTGAGAAATAATTACTTATTCATATTTACCTTGAGTTGAAGAATTGATACTTCAATAATGATTAAATAAAAATAAAATTTTAAAAATGTATTTAAAATTTTATAACTAGATGAATTGTTAATTTTTTAAATTATTTATTGGATTAATAAAACAATATCCAAGACAGTACCTTTAGGCTGCCCAAAAATACTCCAAAAACAAGAAGCAAAACCAGACAGTAAATAGATCTTAAATCATTTACATGATAAAAAATACTGCACATATAATGAAATGGAATCCAGCTAGAATTAAAAAGGAAAAAAAATCTCTCTTACAATCGCTCAATTTTGGATAGATTCCCTAGTGCTTCAGGTAAAGTTCCTGAAAGACCATTGTTGCCAAGGATTCTACACAATGTTTTTTCAATAAATAAAATTAATTAACCATTAGACATTCATTAAAAAGATGAAAAACAGTTATCATCATCTTATATATTTAATTATATAAAAGAAATTGATAAAATCTAACTCACAAGAACGTAAGATTTCTGAGATTTGCTAGCTCTACTGGGATTGAACCTGTTAATCGATTTCCAAGAAGGAAACTGAAATACAGCACATCATTTGCATTTAGCAACATTATTTTCCATTATCAAAAGATGAACTATTGTATGTTTCTACATATGCATAGACAAGAAGGAAAGAAACATACATGCTGACGAGTCGTGTAGAAGAACCCCATTCTGGAGGAATGGGGCCACTAAGATAGTTTCGAGTTAGGTCACTGTAAGAAAAGTAAGATATTATTAGATATATAGTTTATTAATTGATGAAAAGTTGATTGAAAAAAATAAGCTTCATTTATATATCATGAAAAAGAAACTTTAGAAATGTCCTTACATTTGTTGTAGGTAAGAGACTTGCTAAGTTTGGTGGAAGAGTACCCGAAAGATTTTGTTCCTTGAGAAATCTGATACAAAAATAAAGTTAGGGTTATGTTGCTAAAATCTATAATGAAAATGAGTTTCAGTAAATCAAAACTTTTATTAGATAAATTTTTTTGAGAAGATCAAAATTAAAAATTTTATATTTAAGAAGGTTTAAGATTCTTTTGGAAGTGAAAATGATTTTCTTTAATTTAAAAAATAAAATGGTTTACATTAAATCTTCTACATGTTAAAAGAGATTAAAAAATAATATTACGAGAGTGAATACGCTGCCTGCCTCCACCCTTGCTACCGAACATGGGTCTCACGTGAAAAGGAAAAAAGCTAAATAATTATTAGATATAAATTTCAAATTGAACTATTAAAAGAACATTTATGTTAAAAAAACATCTTATCAATGTTCTCCAAATTGTAAAATATATACAAAATTTTAAATTAAATCTAAAATTTATAAAAGAAATTTAATTACAATTTTAAAAAACAATAAAAATATTTTATATATCTATATTCTATAATATATATATAAAAACACAAATTTAAATAAACTTTTAAATTGACCAATATACCTTAAATTATTAAATTTATCATTTAAAATATTTAATTATTTATAAGTTTATCAATTTTATAAATAACACTAAAAATTTTGATTTAAAATATTTAGTTAAATAAAATTAATTGATAAGAAAATTTATGCATGGTAGTTATAACTAAAAATTCTAATTTTATTAAGATACTTTTATTAAATAAATTTATATAACAATAAATAGAAAAGGTTATGTATTATATTAAATTAAATTATATTTAAATTACTATGTTTTCATTAACCAAAAATGTAAAAATATATTAATTTTGTTTTAGATAACAAATTTTAAATTCTTTATATAATACAAAATTATTTTTCATACATAAAATTTTATAAATAAATTTATATGATTTATTCTTATATTAATTATATATAATTTATGAAATTATGAGCAACATATTCACTATTAGAAAAAAAGGAGGAGGAGAAAATTGAATAGCTAACTGTCTAATTTACATATATAATTTTTAAAAATACTTTAATAATTATGAAGAATTTTTTATTATCTCTTTGAATTATCAAATAATTTATATGTTTTAATTAATTTTTAATTATTATTTTAAATAATGTTACTTTTAGTTATTAATGAAGTAACGTATATCGTACAATGAATAATTATGATTTTATTTTTTTAATATTATTAAAAAATATTAGTCTACAATATATCAATTTTTAATATAATATGAAAGCTCTAATTATGATTAGAAAAATTTTCTTAAATAAATTAATATAATTTAGTTATGTTCAACAATTTGATTAATCAATTAAAAAAATTAATTACAACGTTCAACGTATAGAATCATATACAATAGATGTGGCATTCAAAATTTTTAGAACTGAGCCACTAATCAACCTAATTAAACCATTGATTCGTCGGTCTAACTAGTCCATACAATCTAATTAAATAAATCATTAAAAAATAAAAATAAAAAACTAATTGAATCGGTTGCAAATCTTGATACTATTTTATAAATTAATAACCCAATCAAATTTTGATGTAACTAGTCTAAATAACTATTCAATTAAGAGGTAACATTAGAAATAAGTTATGGACCAAAAATTCAGTATATATAAGATACTAAAAAGCGATAAAGTATAAGGTTTATATTGGATGGTAACTTGATCATGCTCTCAAGCATTAGCGCATGATAATTACACCCATACATAATAGAGTCAGTTTAAGTATCTCATATTTCTAAAATCTCAACCCTCTTTCATTTCTAATAAATTTTAAATATGCTTAATAAAATCATCTAATCAGTTAGTTTAGTCACAACTCAATGGTGAATAAGTTTTCATTATAAGATATATATGCTTACATGTGGGTGACATGACAAGTAGTGTTATCGTTGAAGGAGCAATCACAAGTAACATTCTGGTCCAATGTCCAACTATTGTCTCTACTGCATGGATCAATAATAGAGTTCCAGTCCGCTCCCAATATCGAACTAATGAGGTGCAAAGCTTTCACTATAGAAAAAACAGAAAGTGAAATTTACTATAAGAAATATTTAAGCAAATTAAGCTTCTTTCTAGAGTAATATTATGAATCACCTTCATAATCTGGAAGTGTAGCTCCATTTGTAAGCGTTGTGAGGCAATAAACTATGAATATTGAAGCAAAAAGGAGTCGATGAATGAACATGTTGGAAGATTTTTGGAGAGGGATTCCAGAGCTCCTTTTTGGGCTGAAAAGATTGGGTTTTTCATAAAGATATTACACTACGAAATTTTGGGAAGTTTCT